>NC_043762.1:7048953-7264375 GCF_902148845.1 Salarias fasciatus
CGATAACATTTACTTTTTAATCTCAGTGATCAAATTCTTTCAAGAGTTGAAATAAAAAAAAAATTCAGAACCACAGTTAAATTTGACAACAAATAAAATTTATTCAATTATATATTACAAATATGTACAAGTCATGTAACAAGTAAATATTAAAATAGACATTTTTTAGAACTATCGTTCAAAAGGCAATATGTTGAAAAAATAGGATTTGTTGTGATCTCACATTGAAACTGTAAAAGTATGTTTTTCTTTTTTCTTTTTTTTTTTTTCTTCCTCCGAAGCCACAACAGACTGGAACGTGCGCGGAGACACGGTGGAGAACACATGAGGAGCGAGGCCGCAACGCAACAAGAGAACAGAGAGAGAGAGAGAGAGAGAGAGAGAGAGAGAGAGAGAGAAACCAAACAGAAGAGAGGCGGAACACGTCAGTAAACCTCACCATCAATCCACAGTACAGCGCTTCAGGAAAAGAGTACAAAGAACGCAACGCATGCACAGCATTTCACTGCCAAAGTCGAAGAAACACCAGCTGTGGCGCGGAGCTCCAGATGAGGAGGGAAGAGACGGTAAAAAAAAACAAAAACAAAAACAAAACAAAACAAAAAAAACGAACGAACAGAATAGAAAGGAAGAGAAGAAACACAAGAGAAGCCAACACATGCTGAACAACAACAGGAACATCACGGACGAATAGAATAGGACACTCCATGTAAAAAACAACTTTGGTCCATTAAAACATCAGACGGAACGAGTTTACAATCAAAATATCTAATATTTTTCATTTTTACAGGTTTCAAACAATAATTACATGACTATTTACAAATGCACAATTTTCTTATGTATAAAATAAGTTAAAAAATTAAGAGCACAGTCTGTACACAATGTATGAACACTCAACGTCGAAAACAATTGAAACCTTTCTGACGGACCCGGGCCAGAACCAGGACCCAGTCCAGGACCAGGATCCCAGACCCCCTGACAGGTTTTGCTGTCGGTCCTCCTGCTGGGCGGCCCGTTAAGAGCTCTGAAGTGAAGTTTTTTTTTTAATTTTTTTTTTTAAGTGCTCCACATACTAAGTGCTTCACATTTCATGCGTTCTGTCTTTCTCGCCCCTCCCCCGCCTCCCCCAGACGGCGCCGCGGCGGTTCGGCCGTCCTCCGGCTCATATGGGGGTGAGGTCGAAGTCGTCGTTGACCTCCACCAGCGGGATGTAGAACTCGGGGATCTCGAAGATGCTGGTGGACTTGTAGGTGGCGGGGTCGAGCTCCTGCAGCTTGAGCTGCCACTCCAGACGCTGCACGGCGTTCAGCGCTGCCGCCTCGTGCTGCTGCCGCATCAGGAGACACGTCTGGGGAGGAGAAGAGGAGGGGTTTGTTAATCCCAGGCTGCGGCGCCGATCGGCTGGTCTGGAGGAAGTTGAGCTTTCTCACCTTCAGCTTGTCGAACTTGTCGTCGACGTCCTGTAACCACGACATGAACTGCCGGGCGTTGAACCGGTCCCTCACCGACGTCTTCCCGTCGTCGCTCTGTGAAACCAGCAGCGGCTCGTCAGCACTCTGCCCGTTGGCGAACGAGGTGGCGGCGGCGGCGAAGTGTGGCCGCGCGGCGCTTACCTGGACGTCCTGAGGCATGTTGTAGACTTCGGCGTCCAGTAACACGGTGCAGGCGCTGAAAGGCAGAGTCTGATTGGCTAGTGTTCTCGCCGCCCGGTAGTGGACTCGCAGGACTTCCTGTTCATTTGAAACAATCAGCTTTTCCTGAAGAGGCGAAAAAAAAAAAAAAGAAGATCAATAAAGCTCTAAAACAGGAAGTTCCGGCGGTTTTAGGGGCTACGAACCCTTTCAATGCTGTGCTGCAGCCGGAGCTTCATGCGGACGACCTCCTGCTGTTTGAACATTTCCTTCAGCTGCTCCGGTAACGACGGAGGAGGAGTGATCTGCAGAGACGGACAGAGACGTTTTAATTTGACGGTCCGGAAGCCAAGTTGCCACGGCGTCCGATCCGAGACACGGCGGAGACTCACGGTCGGGATGCAGAGTTTGCTGAGAGGGTTTCCGTCCAGGAGGTACGATCCGTTAAACGTCACGTATTCGTCGTAATACTGCGGCGGCTGCGGCGTGACGCTGCACAGCACTTTCCTCTTCTCCTCGATCTTCTTGCGGATGTGCAGGAACTCGTAGTAGGGGTTGGCCCTCTCCGTCTGGTAGGGCTCGATCTCCTCCAGCTTGACGGAGTCCACGATGGCCGCCAGGGACTGCTGGCCCTGCTCCCTCTCCTGCGGCGCCGCGGCGCCCGGCTGCGAGCACGACGACACCTTGGGCATCTTCCGCTTGCGCGGGTGGGGCACGTGGACGTCCGCGTCCTCGTCGGCGCAGCGGACTTTGAATCTGGCGCCGGAGGAGTCGGAGTCGCGGTCGGCGGACTGTGGGGAGGATCCTCCGGAGGCGCTGCTGCAGCTGCTGCTGCTGCTGCAGCTGCTGAGGTCGGTCGGCGCCGCCGGCTGCACGGCGCTCGGGCTCTGCTCCTCCAAACACGACGAGGACTCTGGTTTCTCGTCGGCAGGCGTCACCTCCATCGGCTCCGGCTGAGCGTCTGCTTTGGAGTCGGCGGGGCTTTCCGTGGCCTGGCGGCCTTCGTCGGATGAGCTCTCCGATGCGACGGGAGCGACGGCGCCGCAGCCGTTCTCCGAGCTCTGCGGGACGTCCATCACGTCGTCGGGCCTGTGTTCGGGACTCGAGACAGGAACGCCGTCCTTTTTCTCAGTCTGAGCGTCGAGAAGGAGGCCCGGCTCACTGGAAGGTCTGGATTTCTTGCAGTCTTGGTTATTTGCACTGAAATCCTCTTGAGAACTTTTGGACTCGAGGTTGGTTTTGCTGAAACCCGGAAGGGACTCTGCTGCGGTGGAGCTGGTGGACGGGACAGGACTCCCTGCTCCGTCTGTCCTCAGGGTTTCGGAACCAGTCTCCATGCTGTCTGGTTCTGGTTTGTCAGAATCTTCCAGGATGTTGTCCTTCGGGTCGGTGGCGGGCGTGGGACAGGGCTCTGTGTTCTGGTTCTCGTCAGCGGGGGAAGGGAGCGGGTCTCTCTGCGGGACAGTTCTGGTGTTTGAGGACTCGGCGGACGGGGAAGCTGCAGCTCCCGATGACTGTTCCAGTTCGTTCTGACCGGAGTCTGTCTGCGAGTTCTCCGTGACGCTCTGGAAGTCCTTCACCGCCGGGGCGTCGCAGGGAGGCGGCGGGCTGGGCTCTGCCGGCCCGGTCTGGGACTGTGGAAGTGCTGTACATGGAAGATCCTGCGGCGTCACACACTCCTTCTCCGTCGCCGCTTCGGACACCGAATTCGACAGCGGCTGAGTGCTGGCGCTGTCCTCGGGTTCCGACGCCTCCCTCGCTCTCGGCTCCTCGCCCGGAGACGCGGACACGCCGGCCTTCGGCAGGCTTTCGGCCGCTCGGCCTTCGGGCGTCGGGTTGGCGTCCTCGTCCAGAATGGCCCTGAGGTACGGGGACTCGTGTCTGCCGGACAGCGGCGTCCGGCCGCTCTGAGAAGCATCTGGAAGACTGCTGCAGTCTTTATCGTGAACAGACGGAGACCTGGTGGCTTGAATGATGAGGGAAGACTGCAGGAACGCCGGCTGGGAGTCTGAGGCTTCCAGGTTCATGTCGGAGTCGTACTCCACGTTCCGGGGCGTCAGCGTCGTGGCCTGGCACGAGTCCTCCGAGCTGGCAACGGAGACCAGGGACATGGACCGGGATATGAGGCCGCAGCGCTCGCCGTCCGGCCGCGGGGATCTGCTCAGGCAGTTCTCCACCGCCGACATGACCTTGGTGCTGATGGAGGGCAGAGTCCTCCCATCCAGAGACATGGTCCGGGGGCTCGAACCGTCCTTCGGGGCTTTGTCTCTGCCCTGGGCGTCGGACGCCTCGGAGCTTTTGGAGCGCATCAGCTCCTTGCTCAAGCACGGTTCGGTCTTGGTTCTGTCTTTGAGTTTGGACTTCAGCTCGGCCAGAGGCCGCTGTTTGAGCCGCTCGCGCTCTTTCTGCTTGATCTTCTCCAGGTGCTTCCGGTGCCACTGCTCGATCTCCTGGTCCTTCAGGCTGAGCATGCGCTCGAAGCTGGTCTGCATCAGGTCGTCGTTGACCAGCCGCTTCTCCTTCGGCTTGGCGTCTCGCGCTGCCGGGGAAGCCTTTGATTTGGGCTTATCTCCCTCCGCCTCGGCCGGCTTGGCCTTGCCGAGCCTGGCCTGCTGGAAGCGCGACTCTCGGTGCCGGTCCTTATCCTTGTGTCTATCGGCGTCTCGGTCGCGGTCTCGCCGGTCGCGATCTTTCTCCGGCGCTTTCGCAGCTTCCTCCTTTGATTTTGCAGATAAAGACTTGCTGCTCTCGGAGAGATAGCTTTTCTTCTCTTCCAAGAGCAATTTCAGATTGGAGTTTGAGGACAGCGCTCCGTCTTTTACTTTATCTCTCTTTTTCTTGTCGCAGTCCTTTTCTTTGGAGCGATCGGATTTACTGTGATCTGGGATTTTCTCCAGAGGTTTTCCTTTCCTATCAGAGCTGCTGCGGTCCTTCTCTCTGTGATCGCTGTACTCCCGGTCCTGCCGCTCCTTATCAGATCGTTTTTCAAACTTGTCTTTATTTTTTCTGCTGTCTTCATGCTTTTTTGTTGTGGTTAAAGATTTCAGTTTTTCGTTCTCCTTGGAGCTTTTGTCCGCGGGGGAGAGCGAGGAGACGGCCGCCGCTCTTTCCTTGTCTTTCCAGCGATCCACCGAGTTGGGCGGCTCCGTTTTGTCGGAGTGCTCCGTTTTAATCTTTTTCTCCTTGTCCGGATGCCTCTTCTCCATTTTTTCCGAATCCTTCTCCTTTCCCGGGAGCCGCTTGTCAGTTTTCTCGCGTGAGCCTTTTTCGGAGGACTCCAGCTGTTCCTGATCAGCTGGGATCCCGCTGACGGGCTTCTCCTCCGTCTCCTCTTTCATGCTGTTGCTCTGAAGCGGCTCCTCAGGAATCCGCCCTGAGCCCTGGCCGTCCGCCTTCTCGTCACGCTCGCTCGGCTTGCCGTCTTTGGCCTTCTCCTCCTTCCGCTCCTTTTTCACGGCCTTGTCTTTTTCCCGCTCCTCTCTCGGCCTCTTCTCCTTGCCGCTCGAGTGTTTTTCCTTCGCCGTCCTCTCATCTTTGCCGGGAGAGGCGTCGGCGCTCTTCTGTAGTGAACTGTTCTCCTCGCCGTCTTTTTTGGCCGGCGGAGGCTCGTCCGTCTCGTCGCTTTTGAAGAAGTTCTCTTTCCAGAACTCTCTGTCGAACTCCAGATTCCTGTGGCCGTCCTTCTTGGCCTCCTTCTGCCTGTGGCGGCCCCGCTCGGCCTCGTACTCCCTCTTGTGTTTGTCTTTCTCCTTGTGCTTCAGCTTATGCTTCTTCACCACTTTGCCGTCGACGTCGGTCTTCCGGGCGGCGCCGTCGCCGCCGCCGTCGATGCTGTTTCCGACGCCGCCCTCCCTGAAGGGGCTGGAGCGGCCGTCCTCTCCGTCCACGCCGGCGTCCTTCTGCTGATGCTTGCTCTTCTCCTTGTGCTTGCACCCCTTGGTGCTGGAGCCCTCGGTGCAGTACTCCGCGTCTGTGTAGTGGTTGTATTTGACGCCGTCCACCGGACAGGAGCCGTCGCTGATGGAGACGCACATCTTGGTGTTCTCCTGCTTGAGCGGCGTCTGCTTGTCCGTCAGGCTGTGGTTCAGTTTGGGGGATTTAATGGACGACAAGTGGAAGAGGTGGACGGACGAGTCGTCTTTAGGGCTGAAGGACATCTTGAAGGAGTCCTCCTCTCGGCCCTTCTCCGTCTCAGACACGGTTGCCAGCGAGAGGAGCAACGTTTTGCTGTTCTCTTTTCCGTCCTCTTGGTTCTCCTTGTTTTTATTCTGGCTTTTGCTCTTCCTCTTGACCTTCCCCTTGTCCTTTTGCTCAGCATTGTCCTTTTTAGACCTGGTGTCTGGCCTGAGGCTTTCAGAGCTCTGCGAGCAGGTGGGGGAGTTTCTCTTCTCGGACAGACTCTCCATTTCGTCGCTGGACGTGTCCGAGCTGCAGTGGACACGAGAGCCCTTCTGCTTTTTGGACTTTGTGGAGGAATCGCCCTTGGCGCTCTGCTTTCCCGCCACATGGTTCCTGTCTTTGTCCTCCTTCTCGCGCTGCCGTAGTTCCCTCCTGAGGATGTGCCTGTCGTTCAGGGCTTTGCTCAGATCCTCCTCCTCCTCCTCGTCCTTGAACTCGTACTCGTCCAGCCCCGGGACGGACGACGACGCCTTCGTGGCCGGTTTGCTGTCCGAGTCCTTCTCGGTTTCGGAGTCTTCCATGTTGTCGTCCACGCTGGAGGGGTTGACTGATGGAGGGTCTTCAGACTCTGTAGCGAAAAAGGACAGTCTCAGTAATTATGCAAGTCAAACCAAGCACATGTTTAAAAATTCAAACCTCAAGTTTGTATATTAAAGTCGATTTAAAAGCAGCCGCCTGCAGACTCACCTGAAGACGTGTCCTCTTGGTCCGACAGCGGAACTTCTCCTTTCAGCAGCTGCTCCAGCTCCTGGGAGTCTGCAACATCCACCGGCCGCTCGCCTCGCTTGTTTGCTTGGAAGGCGTTTCCGCCGTGGCGAAGGAGAAGTTTCACAATCTGCAGAAAACAGACGAGACGGAGAGTTGGAATTAAAAAAAAAAAGCAGAGGGAGCAGAAGCAGAATCGATCGACTGAACTACACTTCAAAGGAAACGTACGTCCTTGTGCCCGCTGCTGGAAGCGTCGTGGAGCGGCGTGTCGTCGTCCAGACCCTGCGTGTTCACCTCGGCGCCCGCCGCTATCAACACCTTGGCCACGTCGTAGTAGCCCAGATTACAGGCTTCGTGAAGAGGAGTCCAACCTGCCGGAGACGCCAACGCAACACAAGCTGCTATTAATGTCAAATTAAAGCAGCCGTTTTCTCAATTTTACGACGCCAAAACACAACTTCCTCCCGAGAGGCGGTAATGAGCCGCCCGACTGCTGCTCTGGATCGTCTCATCAGGAGAAACGGCCTCATAATCAGCGGCTCGGCGTCATTATTAACCGCCACGCAGACATAATGGAAGCCGTTAGCAGATCGTCCCCCGCGGATTCGTACCTGCAAAGTCTTTGACATTGACGTCGGCTCCCAGGCTAATGAGCTCTTTGACTTGCTTGGCGTCTCCGCGGATGGCGGCCATGTGAAGGGGAGTCTCTCCTCGCTCGTTCCTCTTGTTGACCTTGTCTTTCTGTCGAGACGAGGCGCCGCTGGGGACCTTCTTCTGCACGGGGGTGGTTTGCGAGGGGTGACTGGGTGTAGAGTCTGAGCAGGGCAGAGAGAAGTTTCAACAAACTTGTTCAGTTTTAGAATTACATAAGTTTTAATTCAATTTTGCAATTCGTTGAGAAAAAAACTCACGAATTTTGTTTTGTTGATATTCAGAGATAATTTGTTCCTATCATACCAACATCTGAGGGTTTCCAATAGTTCCTTTAGAGTTCTCAAAGAGCAAAGCAAATAAGTGTCATCTGCAAAATGAAACACCAACACACCGGTGACACCGACACCACATTACTGCAGGCTCCTCGGCCATGTTTCATGGTCCATGGTGTCAAAAGCTTTTAGCTGGTCTGTTTTCTCTCCATCCAAACTGATTTTATTTAAATGATTTATGTTTAGAATTGAAAGAATTAAATTGTTTCATGAAGAGTTTCTCCAGTATTTCAGAAAACTGAGGAAGAATTGTTACTGGTCTGTAGACGGTCATGTAATCCATGTATTTATGTCTTTGAAATTTCATCTCTAGCTTCACATCACGAGGAAAGAAACACCTTTTGAAACTATCAATAGAATATATGTGTGGGCTGTGGTTCAGTGGGGAGAGCGGTCGTCCCACAACCGCGAGGTTATGAGTTTGATTCCTGTCTCCCCCTGCCTGCTTGTCAAAGTATCCTTGGGCAAGACACGTAACCCTGAATCTGCCCCCAGTGGACAGACTGAGTGCCTCGCATGGCAGCCGCCTCTACTGGTGTGTGAATGTGTGTGTTGTACGTTGCTTTGGACAAGAGAGTCTGCTAAATAGAACTGTAGAATAATGACGACTTCATTAATAATTACCATGTCAATGAAGCTGTTTGTTGATCTTTTGTTACTTTATTAATTCAATCACATCAATTTAATTTACTCCATGAATAAACATGGAATTTATATCAGTATCTGCCAGATCAAACGTGTGTAGTACGGCCAACACCTTCAAAACAGTCAAACTCTTCAGCAAAGTCCAAAAAGTTCACTGATTTGGAAGAAGGCTGCCTTTCACTCGCTCTTTTTCACATTTACATGAGGCTACAGGTTACAACAATCGCAACAGGATCTCTGATATCACGTAAAAGGAAACCACTTGTTTAATAGTGACCACTGATCAAAAAATGTTGCACTGGCTTTAGTTATCCTACTGTGTTTGTCAATCAGGAGCCAGAGACCCAAAACTAAACGTCGAGTTAGAAGAATCCAATGACAGCTTGAGTTTGATCCATTTTAATCAAATTAGTATTAAAATAACCAGAAATACTGTTTTTTGATCACAGACCTTCAGCAAAACACGAACTACAGAATTCAGAAACCACTCAGCCCAGGATCAAGCCACTTCCTTAAATATACTGTTAAAGTCAACAGAATGCAGAGTACTGCTCAGAGTCGTCAAGTCGTCGTTCCTGCAGCTCGATCTTCTCGTCCCTCTGCTTGACCTCAGCTCCTTAACCCCTTCCACTAGTCCCGTTAAGCTGGTTTGCTGTTTGACAACTCTGGTGATTTCCTCAGACAAAAAGTTCAGCGACTTCCTAACCTCCTCCGTTTCTACTGGTCACCACGAGACAACAGGATCAACACTCCAAACTGAGAGGAATATTCCCACCGTGAAGGTTGAACATCACTTCACAATGGAAACTGGCTTAATCCTTTGAAAATGCTTAGGAGCATCACCCCCCCCCCACAGGAAAGACCCTCCGAACCGTCTTGAGGACGTGGTTATGGAAGGTGAGAGGGCAGGAGGTCAAACCTGGGCTGTTGGCCGTCATCTGCATGAGCAGAGCCATCTGCTTGCGCTCCGACAGTGGATATCCAAACAGGAGGTTGGGCGCCTGGGACTTCTTGCCCCCTGCCTCCTTCTTCATCTTTTTCTTGTCTGGTCCATCTTTATCTGCAACGGCAACGAGACACATTTTTGGAGATCGGTTAACCGAAGAAGCGAGGCAGCGCTCCCTGGCAAGCAGCGGTTCAGCTCGAGAGGACGACACGTTTCCCTCCTGCTCTTGTATCTGTTGAGCTCGCAGATGACAAGTGTGAGGTTTAAGATAAAAAAAAAAAAAAAGGGGGGGGGGGGGGTAGTGGGGGCAGAATAGACATCATTCTTTAAAGCCAGCCAAGTGCAGACGCCACTCCTCGACCCCCACCCCCCTCCCCTCCCCTTGCCGGTCTCTGCTGAAACACAGACATGCGACAGCGGCAAAGGCAAGGCCAGGATCCACACACACACGTGCAATGTGTGTGTGTTTACAGCGCAGCGTGGGGGTGGAGGAGGTGGGGTGGGGTGGGGGGGGGGCTGAGGGTCAGGCTGCAGCAGTTACCTGCATATATCCTGCAGGGAGGCACTAATCTCTCTGCCCAGGTCTCACTCGACTGGCCTGGGTCTGAGTCATCTACAGTGCAAAGCAGAGAGGACGGGGAGGGACGGAGGGACGGGGGGACGGGGGGACGGGGAGGGGGAGGAGGGAGGGAAAGCACTGCATTAACGCTCACTCTCTCTCACCCTCCTCGTTCCACATGTACTCGAACACAGACAGTCACACACTGCAACACACAGATTATGAGTCACGGCGACAGGAGAGAGGATCCGAGCCGGGCCGGGCGGCACACACTCTTCACTCCCCTCCTGCTCAGAGCTGCACCTGGGAGGGGGGGGGGGGGGGGGGGGGGGGGGGGGGCTGCTGGAGGGCAAAGCCGCCCTCCGGGCTGGTTCAGCTTTAGATCCCGAGCAGCATAAATGATACTTGCAGTGTTTGTAAAATTGCGGGTTCTCGTCTGGCGGGATGACGCAGGACCACACAATGAAAGCCATTAAGCTGGAGCGCCGCTCCGCGGAGGAGACGAAGGCCGACCTGCAGGACTTCGGCTCACTCCGCTTATTGTAATTACGGCCGTGCGACACACGGGCCTATTTTTAGACGGCCAGCTCGGGGTAAACACACAGTTAAAGTTGGGACTAAATGACGGGAGCGGAACAGCGTTTGCACGGGCGAGGAAGTGAAACCATGACGGGGCTCTGCGCTCCTGAGAGCGTCTCATCCAGAACACAACGACACTTTCTGGGAGCGCCGCTCGCCGTCCGTTAGCCTTCAGAGCGACGGTGAAACCATTTAAAGACAGAAGAGATTTCCAACACGACGGTTGTTATTCAAAGCTTTTCTCTTCCTGCACTGCCTTCGCTGTAGACATTTCACACCACGGACACAACTCAGGAAACAACCAGCGTCGGTTTCTGTCGTTTCATGAGATTTGAAGGAAAAAACACAAATAGAGAGAATTATTTAAAAGCCAGATGGCACCTCGAGATCTGAAGAGCAAACTGAGATTACAGTTAGAGGACAGACACTAACATGTGATTTGTGAAGTTGTTCATGAAGGATATTCCAAATTTTAAAGTCAATATACTGACATTAATGAACAGAACACCTTGTTAAATTCCGTAACACCGGATTCCTTAAAAAAAAAAAAAAAATGACAGTCATCTCAAGAAGCTCTTCTTTCCTTTAACACTGCTGGTTGATATGAAAACAGAGTCTACATGAAGAGCAGTTAGCGGCTCATTCATTTCAGCCTCACAGCCACAACTTCACCAGAGTGGGCAGATCTGCAAACGGTTGCAAAGCATTCTGCTCTGCTGAAGGAATCTTTGGGCCAGAGGCCACCAGGGGGCAGTACAGGGACATGGCAGCCAGCCAGCATCATGGCAGCTGAGGGGAGGGCAGGGGGGCTCCTTACCGGTGTCCGAGTCCCGCTCCTCCGTCCGGGGCGGACTGGTGGTGAAGGAGAGCTTGCGCTTCATGGAAGACTTGGCTTTCCCTTCTTTCGCCAGCAACTCGCTCCGGTCCAGCTTGGGAGTCTTGGTGAACGGAGACAACTTGTCTTTACTCTGCGGGGATGAAGCACATGCAGGAAAATCAGGCATGTCAAACAGAGCAGAGGTGTGGCCGCAGCTAAACGCCCTGTGTGTGTGTCTGGAAATGTAAACAATACAGCCGTGTCTGAGAATACACAGCTGCAGCCCCGCTCGGCGTGCAGGCCGGGTTGCACGACATGCAGCTCGCTGGAAACGCGACGCCGAGCCGCCCGGGAGCTCGGCATTGTGGGCCAGGCCGACACGCTGCAGCAGTATAGTGTTTGGGTCATGCAGGCAGCAGGTTTGTCGCATGAGTCACTGAAATTTTACTCCCGAGGCAAAGTCCCTGCCAAGTGAAGAGTAAAAGATCCGGAGTGACTCGTTTTTTGTTTGCTTTTTTTTTGTCTGTTTACACAGAAATAAAATTACGGAGGAGAGAGAAGCTCTTTTCTTATGGCTCTGCGCTTGTCGCCGTGAGAAAATCTTCACATGTGTGCAAGTTCAACGAACGACCGACAACCAGCCACACAGACGCACAGAGAGCGGTTATATTTGCATCAGGCTTCGAACGCATGAACACACACACACACGCACACACACACACACTAGAGTAACGTGAATTAGTCACTTTTGGAGACCAAACTGTGGGCTGTAACTCAGCTGAAGCCACCGTGAGACGTAAGACGAGGTACCTCCCACCAGCAGCTGCTAATTGCCTCTGTGGAGATCGTTCTGCTCTCCGCTGTTTGAACTGGAATTAGCTGTACATGTGCATTGGGGGGGGGGGGGGCAGAGCGCTCCATTATCCAACAAACACCGACACCAGTCATTTCTCTGATAGCGTGGCGTCTTTCGCTTACTGCGCTTTTTGATCTGCAAGACAAAGCTTTTATTTTCTAGGAGCATTACTTTTAGTGAGCTGCACTTTGGTGCAGTAAAATACATTTCTGGCAGGAGGGAAATGTCTGCAGTGTGGGGCTTCTTTGATCTCACTGAAGCAATGTGCCAGCTGTGCAAAAGCTCCGAGTGTCTGGCACCGCTGAAAGTGGAGGCAGCAGAGACGTGGAGTGCTTTAGCCTTAAAAAATAAAAAGCAGACGCTCGCCGCCCTTCTCGTTTGCGTGGAGAGAAATGTTGAGTTGCGAGGGTAAACGGCACGTTTGTTTTTTTTGTTTTTTTTAACACTTCCAGCCTGAATCAGCAGCTTTGCGATCCACCAGCGGAGGCCTTTATTAATCCACTGAGAGCGCTACTCTGAGTATTTGTTGCATCCTGGGATGAGAGAACCAGCTGATGAACGTCGACACAGTTTCTAACAGATGACTGCTGAAGACACTGCAGGTGTGGATGCTGAGCTGAAAAAAGCTAAAGTGTAGAAACGTCCTTGAAAAGTTGCGCGTTTTGATCCCTGAATGGCTGAAATGGGGGAAAGAATTCCTCCTTTGATCTCCCTCAACTTTAAATATTTTAAGAAATTGGAAAAAAAAAAAAAAATCCTGAAGGCCAGAACACTGAAACCCCTGTTCTCCAATTCTTTTTTTATTTTTGTGCGCCAGATGATATAGACACAACTCCAATTTCTCGATTTGTGTTCCTTCTTCTGGAAATAAATCCCAGTGTCGGCCTCACACACCAGCTGCTGCGAGGAGGTTCGCCGCGCTCGCCGCCTGATCAAATGTCAGTGCCTTCTTTCACAAATGTTTGTCACCTCCATCAAACCAGAGGAGACGTGGTGTAGAGAGAGAGAGAAAAAAAAAGAAGGTATTTCTGCACTGAGAGACGCTGCGATCTGAACAGAGAGCAGATAATCTGCCCGGCGGGTTTTGGATGAGCGGGTGCGTTTGTGTGAACTCCACGCTTCGTTCGTACCTTCTTCCCGGCCTGCTTATCCACCATGGCTCCATCTCTGTCGCTCCCAGGTTTGGCCATGGTGCGGCGCCTGACTAGCTTAGACAGCGGCAGCACAGTAGGATCATCATGTACCTGGAGACAGGAAGCACAACAACACAGGCACGGCGTGAGGAAACACGGCTTCATCCTGAGAGGAGGTGGGCGTGTCGTCACTGGTCGTATTAAATGAAACTCAGCTGTGTTTCGGTATGTGGGCCGAGTGGATCGGCAACCAGGGATTTTCACTGAAATTTCCGTTTCCACTTTGCGGCTCTGAACTTCATGAATAAGCAGGAAGTGACGACGCGAGGCGGCATGAATCACGGCTGCAGGGACTGAGAGGAGCGTCCCGCCGCGGCGGCGTCACTCTGCCCTGCTCGCGGGAGCCCGGCCTCCGTCTGATGTGGTCTGCGACGGCGTAGTAACACATGCCGCAGCGTCGACGGGGCGACGCCGTGGGCGCCTGCACGGTCCGCGGCACCAGCAACACTTGGCTGAACCTGCGTACGGCGGCATGTGTCACTCGTCTCGTCACATGAAGATCACAGCGTTCAGTCATGAGGTTCTCGTCTCAGATGCTCCGACTGAACTTTCACTGCTTCCCTATTTACACACTTCAGAACAGAACAACCTGCTTTCAGCACAGAAAGCTCCACACAGCACAGCTCAGAGGAAGACGCGCCAGAACTGCTGAAAAGAAGCCCCCAAAATGTTCCTGCTTCCAATATAAATCTATTATGAAACACCACAAACAGTAAACATTTGGCTTTTACCGCGCTCCCTTAAAATCTCAATTGTCAATTTAAGCAGCCAAAATATATACACGTATTCAGATATTGCTATGCCTTTGTGCAAGTCACTAAAGGTGGTTTTGTCCGTTTGCAGTGAATGTGTAGAGCATTACTTAACTCAGTCATTAACATGACTTCATCCTAAATGAGCCAAATAATGTTTGCTTAGTAAAATTTGTTCTTATTAATCAGAACCAGACACATTGTGAGAAGAATGCAAAGCTTCAAATGAGTCTGAGAAGTACCAAGTCATCTGAAACGCTCAAACATCAAATATGCTGGTTGCCTTCTATTTTTTTCCACATTCTGTCCAAAAACTAACCCGTGCCTGTGCCTTTCAGTTTTCATGATGTCCAACCTCCTGATTTCAAAATAAGAGCTGACACAACTCAACTGTAACCCATAAAGCTTTGTGTTCAAACAGCAGAAAGTGAAAGGACGAGAGCTACAGCACCATGACTGACACCAACTGCCAATGAGATGGATTAATAAGTAATGCTAGACCACTTAGAGAGCAGCATGTGGCAGATTAGCCTGCGGTTTGCTCTGCTGGCCAATAAAGACATAAACAATGCTTGGCTTTGATTGAACCGACAGTCCACTCCAGAGATAAAAGTCATGCTGCACGCAGCGCACGACTTGCGAAAAAAAACCCGCCATAATCAACACGATCAATACGGACACTGCCGCATCGTTACTGCGCGATCAGTGTGTGTGTGTGTGTGTGTGTGTGTGTGTGAACCTAAATGAAAAACACACCGCCGGAGCCCAAAGGATCGCAACAGAGCGCAGCTCTTCAATTAAGAGACGTCAACCAGATGCAAACATGAGTAACGGCATGTTGGAGCGCTTCGTGCGCGCCGCCTCCCATGTGGGACCAGGATGTGGCGGAGGAAGGATTTCTGGGAAAGCCACAAGTCTTGCAAGTTTAATCAGTGACAGCAGTGAGCGGCCGAGGTGCGACGAGCAGATAAACAACGGCGGCGTGCCGCCGCTCACCGAGGAGGCGGAAGACGCTGTGGGTGTCGCGATCACGTGCGACTGTCGAGTCCCGGGTCACGTTCACACGAGAGCGATCCGCTGGGAATTACGCCGTTGTTCCGTTCCCCTTTCAGAAAGGTTACTTGTGCAGATGGCAGAGTTTTGATTGCTTCCCAGCAAGCAGGGGAAACGTAGATAAGCATATCAGGCCTCCAGCCGAATGTGAAGAGGAAAGTACAGTGTGAACGTCTAAGTGCCTTTCAGACGTCTTTCTCCGTCATGTATCGATATTTACCAGGTCAGTATCTGGAGGATGAAATGACCACGTTGGAGGAGCGCCGCTCGATTCAAAACACTGAGCAACATGAGGACGACTGTCATATATTCACTCAAAGAAAACCTCTGCAACGGCAGAAGATTTTTCAGAAAGCGCCATTTTCATACTCATAACCCCGCTGATGTGTAAACGGACGTCCAAAAGGAAACGAAAATCAACAACTCCGAATGAATCCACATGGAAACACTCCTTGTGTTACTGTCCGGAGGGAAACACTCCCAAACGTTCTCTCTCTCCGACCGTCCAGCTCGTCAACGTGCCGTTTTCATTCTGCTGCCTCACGGCTCTCTGGTCTCCACTGGTCCTCGCTAAACGGCCCTGTCCATGAAAAAACACTAATGACTTTAATTAAGTTTCTGGTGCGAACTAGTGAGGCGGTGGACGTTTAATCGTTAAACCACTTCGCTGTGCACATCCCTAATAGATACAGTTTCTTGGAGATATCTTTATTAAACTTAGCTGTTTGAGCGAAAGTGAGGTCTTACAGCTTTATATCAAGTTTTCTAGCTTTAAATATTCAAACAAATCATTTATACCAACAAAGTGAGTTGAAGCCTGACTACTCATGTCAATCTAATATTCAACAACATATAGATGATAAACTGAAGATGTTTATACCAGGAGGCACTCAAAAACATGAGTCTTTCCACACAGGGTCCAGTCCAACTTGTTTGAGGCAGCAAGCCGCCAGAAACAAGCCCACTTTGGCCACTGCGACATTTTTGCTCTTTGGGTATTTCACAGCCTTTGACGAGGCCGGATAATGGCGCGGCGTTGACAGGTGTCATTTCTCCGACGCGCAGCGCCGCCGCACAGTTGAGGCCGGCGAGAGGTCGGTCATTAGTCAGCAGATCGCCAGTGTGCAGCGGCATTGTGATTCAGGCGGCTGAAAGGGAGAATTGAGCTGCCCACAGTGAACACGTTGGTGTGAAGAGGCTGGTGGTATTAAAGCAGCACGGACAGGCCGGGACCAGACCAGAAAACAAATGCTGACAGGACTCCAATCCGGCCCAGAGACAAGGAGAGGAGGGTGTGACTATAATTACAGAGGTATTTGGATGCTGGCCAGTTTGGCACTCGCACTTACTGCGCTTCACGAGCAACTCGGGACTGGGGAAAAAAAAAAAAACAGCAAGCTCTGCCATTAACCTTGAGAGGTTTCATTTCCAGATGAAAACCTGAGACCTGGTCCACTGAACAGTGGTGATATCAAAAAATAAGCTACCTCCCTTCATTCAGAATAACTGCAGAATCACAGCTGACAGAGGAGGAGACACCGCACACACCGACTGGTTGCCTCTGTCCAAACACAATCCCCGTGGTAAATAATTCAGCAGCCAAGGGGAAGACTCTGAAGACACCCAACTAAATATACCATCGCTTCAACCATTCATCTGTGAGACCTCATCCAGTTCAGTCATATGGCGCCGATCCCTGCTAACCACTGATTCTATCTTTGTACGGGAGTCCAGAGAGAATAATGAGAATGAGGCGGTCCGGGTTCAAATAAAGGTCAGGCCTTTCTGGGTGGAGTTTGCATGTTCTTCCTCCCACTGTCCAGGTGAATCCTGCTCTCCCCTGGAGTAGCCTGGGTTTGGCTCCAGCGGCCCACGGCCCTGCACGGGGTGAGCGGTACAGATGGATGGATCATTCTTCCCTCGTCTCTCAGTGGATCATTTGCCTCCATCTCCTGCTTCCACCGCCTCCATGCGCCCCATCACTTCATCTATTAAAATCCTACCCTATTAAAATAATCGTTTTGTGTGTGTATTTCTCCAAACACGCACACGAAAGATCATCATCTTCACCAGATCAGTGCTGAGCTCAGTGATCCTCTTTACACCTGAACATGATCACTCTTCACATTTACATTCAAATTCCTCTGATTCCTGATCAGCAACAATAAGAACCATTCTGCTGCCGCGCTGGAGGAAGGCTGAGCGGCTGCTGGTGCGTGAGTGCAGAAGTTTTTTGGGGGGAGTGGTGGGTTGAATGAGGGGGTTGGAGGAAGAGCACATAGAGTACGGTAACTTGATCCACTGACTGCAGAATGGGACAGGGAGGGAAGTGTGCTAAGAATAGCACCGAGCCTGACACGCAGTTCGCAGAGTACGCTGCCACTGCCGCCGCCACCACCACCAGCAGCAGCAGCAGTAACATTACTCCACTACGGCTCCCAGCATGCATCCTGCTGCCAGCGCTCTCACACACCATGTGGAAAATACATGTGATCCCCCCCCCCGCCCCCCTGCCCGGTCTCCCATGTGGCTGCACGCACAAAGGAGCCGACTGGAAAGCCAGCCCAGAAAGCAACACTGGGTTTAAAATGTCGCACGGCGGCTGAAACGTTACTGTCAGGGAGACAGAAAACCCGGAGGAGATTTACGGCCAGCGTTCCCTCCAACAGGAGGCAGGCGAATCGGTACCGCGCTCAAGGAGACGCACTACGCTTGCTGCAACAGTAAACAGCCGGTCACGTGACAGCGGTCTTCTATGCCGTCAGGCAAAATGATGGGGGAGGTCTCTCTCTCTCTCTCTCTCAGCTGCACATCCACTCCGAGCCTTCGTCTCCTCCTCCTCCTCCTCCTCCCTAATGAGTAGCAGGACAAAGCCAGGCGCAAAGACTCGATCAGTGAGACTACAAGAGGGAGGCAGGAGGGGCAACAATACCCAGAAAGAGCCAGCCATCTTCAACATGATCTCGCTCTCTCTCACACACACACACACACACACACACACACACACACACACGCACGTCTGTCTTATAAAACAATACACAAAGCTCTCACGCCACACATGGAAAACCCTCACGCTGCCTCGCTTGATCATTTTTTCCAGCATAAATTTCACGAGACGTGAAATATAAAATGCATTTTAGGTCTTGTGTCAGTGTGTCAATGGGAGTCCGCAAACACTCGATGCACCGTCAAGCGACTGACACTCGATACGTTCGATAATTTACAGATCTACGGCTCGATCTCTGCAGGGCATCTCAAATCAGGAGCGATCACAACAACGCAACAACCAATCTGAACATCTATTAGCTGACCCCATGGCGAATGAATAAACCACATGAGTAAAGAACTACGAGAGGAATTCAGTTATCTAATGAGACAAAGAACAGACAGATTGCTCTGTGACGTTTCCTTTGTGTTTCATATTGTCTGGTCTTCACAATGTTTGGAATAATCTGCAGATGACAGCAAAATTATTTGCATTACAAGATTGATTTTACCCATTAGATAATAGATAACATTTCCTTTATCTAGAATGTCAGTTCATGAACTTGTGATCACTTCTTTCTATAAATGGGAGTAAATACTGTCAAGCATCAGCTGCAGGTGTGCAACATAGTGTGCAACTTCCATTTGTTTTTGGGTCAATGTGTGCACTTTTCCTTCCTTGGTAAGGATGAGGTGCGATCATGTTTTCAGTTTTACACGAGCTGCTTGAACGCAGATGGTTGCCTGAAACCCCGTCAGCGCTGAAGGTTTTCATAATTCAGTCAGAGCTGGTAAAACCTGCGGCATTCAAACTGCGACGCCGAGGAGGAGGAGATCTTGATTGCTCATACACGTTACACCTTATGTCCTTCAATTCATACTTCATCTGGAGGATGGCTGTGCCTGAAATTCCTGAAAACACTGACGACACTTAAGAGGGAGAAAATACCCTGCACCAAGAGTCTACAGTCTTGCAGAATACTTTTGTTTGTTTGAAATTATTTCAGTCTTTTCCCGAACTTCTTGCGAGCGCACGTGGCGCCACACATTGCCATGAAAACTGACAAACAAAACATTTGCCTGGAATTAGTATTCAAGCCGCCACCATCACATTCTCCACTGAGCATCCAGTTCAAAGGCATAAGAGAGTATGTTGAGCTCTCCTCCTCCAGCCAACGGAACGTCTGAACCGAAGGCATATTTCAACTTGGACAAACAAACAGCCGAAGACGCCGAATGCCCGGAGGCGTCCGTTCACCTCTGGCTACCCTAACCCCAGACAGACGAAACCCGCCTCGTTCAACTCCTGTCTGGCTTTCGTTGCGTTAGTTTTGGAGTTTTGGCCAAATGAGCCGGCGACTCTATGGGGAATGAGCGGTGAACTCTTTCCCACATGAGTTTGAGCAATTTCATGTTTATTAACACTAAAAAAAAATGGAGAGGACTGTTTCCGTGGCGGTCTCAAGTTTCAATGACTTTTTAAACTTCGTGATGACCAAAATGCTCTGTCCATGTACAGACATCAAGCACTGAAAGCACAATTACGACTCCTACAATGTCATCTTAAAAGGTTCATTTATTTACTCTAACACAATGTTATTACTGACAATTGAACATTCTTTGTACTTCTTAGTCTTGTCAGTATAATGCCATTCCTTATTGGTCTACAACAGCATGAAGGGTGTCTCAGTATTCATCCAAAAACAAACTCCACCAGAGCACAGCATACTCTAGTTAGCAGTCAGTCAACAGGCCTCTTCTGCTTCAGCTCCCTTTCTTCCTCCCTGCTGTTCCACTTCCTGCTGAGGATTTCTCTCAGAGCTCCTCCTCCTGCTCCAGCTCGAATGTTCCGTCAATCGATGCACACTGAATTCGGTACTTTTAAAGGTACAGACCGAATTCTGTCGGTACTCATGGGTACCGATTTACATAAAATTGAACTGTACCATGTTTCAGTACCTGAACGCATCCTTGTGACTGTGAGGGAGTGGAAGAGTTGGAGATTTTCTGAGCTGGACCTGAACACAGCATTGCAGGCACAAGAGCGTAATAACGTCAGTAGCAAGCATGCCAACAAACAAGCATGACTAGAAAGCGCTGCCTCTACTTTTGAAAATACGATGCAGATTACGCTCGCTGCAGAGGGAATACTTTTAATCCTAGGAGGCACCTGGTTAAGAGCAAGATTTTTCTCAAGGCTGAGGAGGACCAGCCTCAGATCCACGGCTACAACTCCTGCACTCAGCACTGTTAGCACGCTAGCGTCGGTTAGCGACTTGTCTGCAGCCTGCAATACATGTTAATATGTTTGGCTGCAGAACACATAAACACACACAAAAGTACCAAAACCGGATACCGTAGAGTACTGGTACCGATTCCCAGGTACCGGGTATTGGTACTGTATTCATTCAAATGTGAAAAGTACCCATCTCTAGTTCTGTATATGTGTGGCGGTAAACAAACCCCCAACACTTCCATTTTCAAGTTGAATTTTAGTCTAACTAATTTAATGATTCCATTTTTTCAAGGTGGCATGTAAACACTGACAGTGCTTCACTTCACTGAAACAAAACCACAAAATCAAACCGTGTTCCTGCCTCTGATACCTGGCTTGTTGCTAATAGGGTTGGCGTAAAGTTAAATGAAGTGCAATCAAAATCACTGACACGAGAAATTGGGAAAATAAGCAGATTTATACTTCTGTCTGGGTACTTGAACTGGGGAAGGTCACAGTGCACATCACATCTACCATGACCAAAGCTAGCATCAATTAGCATGATGCACTGAGCAACTGCTCTATTATCTGTTAATGATGTCAATCTTAGAGTAGGTGTGAAGCACCGAGGTGCCTGTACAAGTGTCCACACACAGGATTGGATCCTATACAGTAATTGAAAGACCCGGCCTGGCACTGTGAAGAAAAAGCCGAGCGCTCCTAGGACTCCTAAATTTGTTGCTCGGTTCAAAACTCTGAGAAAATATGTTGTCACGCCCCAGAAATAGTCCAAATGTCCCAAATGTGTATTTTTATGTAAGACTGGGAGCTGAACTGCTTCACAGCCTTATCCATCACTTAAAAGCTTCCATAAACATGCAGGAACTGCTCTGAACCCACGAGGGAGAGGCACGGGGCACTGCTCACACACAAATCAAAAGCTTCAGAAAAAAGGCCTCCTGTTTATATGTGAGAGGCGTAAACCGGGTTAACTCTCCTGGCAGGGAAATGAGGCCCGCCCCCACGCTCACTGAAACACGCCCATTCGACTGGTCAGCGAGTCTGAAACTCTTAAGAAGCCTACCACCGGCGCTCTGCTGCGAATGTAGGTTAATGACCAGATACCCAAGCACAGGACAAGAACAATGAGGCCTTTACTGCCGATTATGGGTTAAAAGGAGGGGGAAGGGAATGAGCAAGGGATTAGAGCAAAGGTTAGGACCTAGGCATGGGTCTTATTCTTAATTTCCACAGCAGTGCCAAGCTCACATGACTGAACCAAACACTGGAGAACTGTTGCTGTTCGAGTAATCCTCAGAGTGCACTGCAGAGAGGGAAACCTATAACCCAAACCATCTCTTTTGATCACATTTGGTTGAAAAATTACTGTTTTCATGCACGTACTTGTACAGAGTGAGGATGTAAAAATGCTTCATCACCTTTGGACACATTCCCCTCCTTTAAAACAGCGCCCGCCTCTTCTCCTTTCTACAGAAGACAAGTTGTGGGCAGCATTTAAAGACCCTGGAGGCAAAGAAGCCACGCTACGTGACTGTGAAACAAAACACATCTGCAGCTAACACCATGTCACCACCACCGCAAGGAAAAGCCATTCACCAGGCTCTGTGTGAGCACACAGACTGAAAGAAAGATAAACCAGGAAGGGAAACGTTGTGTCACTCTTCATTACGCCACTCAAGACATGACTCCATCTCCACCTGTCGCATCTCATTAACCTCGATGAGCCGTCGATCCGATCACAGGCCCAACACATGGCCGCTGTGCCAAAACCACAGCTTTGCAGTGCCTAAGTAAAGCTAGTAAAGCTTTGGCTGGACGAGTGTGTGAAGGTTGACTAAGCATCAACTTCACACTGACGCAGACTGCTGAGCGCACCGTACAACAGTCCAAACACAATCAGTAATCTGGCAGCGCGATACTGACAAATTCTCAATTAGCTAGCTAATCCAATTTATTGGTAAACTATCGGCAGAGCTAAATATTAGTTCAATACCATAATATACTCTTGAGCAGAGGCAAAAAAAAAAAAATCTAACATTTTAGCAGCAGGTGCTGAAACAAAGCCAATACATTTAAATCAATATGACTTTCTAAAGTCATGAATTCTCTTCTTCTATACCTAAAATGTGAAGCAGTGCGCAGCTGAAGGACACAATCTGGTTAAAAACATGCATCAGAGCTTTGAGCTCTTTTTAAAGCACCGACATTTTAAACATTAGACCTCGACTGTAATTTTTTTCTAAAAGCCATCAATGAGGGTATCACCTACTCCGCGTAGCACGGTACAGAGACTGCTGGTACGATTCCTCTGTAACTGAGGGCACTCAGAGCTTCATGTGTGTTGTGACAAGAAGGCCGATTGTGGCAAACACGGGTTCAAACACAAGAAAACAGTCAAATATGGATGTGCTGCGGCAATTCGTGGCAACACTGATGTGTTTTTCCTGCATGGAGGCAAAAGACAGAATCAAGATGTGAGTAAACGTGGCCACTAACAGCTGATAGTTTCCACTGAAAGTAGCTCTCAATCTGGATGTTTTTACCTCCACATGTATAAATATATGAGGAACAGAAAGACACGTGATGCTGGAGAAAGCCCAAAACAGTCTCCGCAACAATAGATATTACACCACAAGACTGAAATGTGTTGGACTGAGACAGTAAATAATAGATATTATTCCAGGGAGTTTCATTACTGCCGTGTTTTCATCAGATATGAAGATCAACAATGGCTATCAAGCAAAGCAGGCCTTAAATTAAAGGCTGAAAAGCAAAATGAATCCTGTAACTACTCTGTTAATAGTTGTTTCATGACAGCATGGACATTCTGGAAAACATGTGAGAATAAAGTGTGTGGTTTTTAGCTTTGTTTGAACTCTATTTGCATAGCAACGAGGCCAGGCAGATAGCAGCATGACAGCATGAAAAGCTGTGAATCATTACCTCAATTTGACCCCAAAAAAATTACACGATCCGAGTAATGATGCATCCGATTCCGCCTTCAATCAAAAGAAACAGACTTTGTCTTGTGAATGAAGCCTCATTAACCCATTTCATAGCCCGGTCACTAGCAGCGCCAGAGTAAACAGGATATGACCGATCTCTTTGGCATCAGTAAAGTGAAAGCAGAACAGCGGAGAGGAATGCAAACCACACACCCACTGTCAAATTGTCTTTTTCCAGCCTGAACTGTAAACAGACGCTGTTATCTCCCCTCGCAGCTCATTCATAAAAAGTAAACTTTGAGGGCTTATTAATAATTAAAAAGCTGACAGCGCTGTAGCATTACAGTGCAGCTTCCTTCCGTTTCAGCGCCGCTGCACTGAAAGTCCCGCAGGAACGTCGCAGCCGCTCAAATCGCCCGTCTTCAACGGCGCATCGCGGATTATCAATCCGTTACACACAGGGACGGAGCGCTGGGCGTACTACACAAAAACAACACTCTGCACACGTTCAGCTGCTGGCAGAGGCCGGCACATGTTGTGTAATCAGGAGGCTCCGCCCTCTCCGCACAGACACACTCAAACACACACTTCGTGGGCCTCTCCAAGACGCAGCCACTCGGCTGATGGTGCAGATTAAAGTATCACAAACAGCAACATGTTTCATTTCAGCTGTAACACAATACACTTATTCCACAAGAGGGGAGGATTTTAAGCCTGCCTGGAAACAGGAGACTTGAAATATCTCTTAGCACGCCGAACATGCTTTACTTTTTTCCCCTTCTGAAATGTCTCGACTGATTTACTAAGAACATGACGAGGCAGAGAGACGCAACTTCAGCTGCATCAATGACCATTAAAGGCGGTTCAACGTGCATCAGGTTTCCCTTTGCTGAGGAGGTGGGTGTAAAGTAAAAAGCTCAGTGTTTTGGGGGACTTCCCTGATTATAAAGCTGTGAAGTTAGATCACTCAAAAAAACGGAACAGTGCTCAGAGTGAGATTGATTTACTACATCTAGAGTTAATCTCTGATCTGCTGCAACATGACAAGAAGATAAACCAACTATAGATTCAAACGTGAAGCAGAAAAGGTCAAATCAAAGGCTCGAAAGACATGTTTCACATTCACACAAAAACAGCTGAAATTAATGAGTCATTGTTTTATTCTGCATTTCCTTCCGTTTCAGACTTTCTTGCTTTCTTCTCAAATAAAACAAAAGGCTTCTGAATTGCTCAGGATATTCCTTGCCGTGACAATGACTTGCACTTTTACTGCACAACGTCAACCTCATTCTAGGGAAGGTTGTTTTAACGGTGCCACTTCTTTACTGCTTCGGTTCCTTCATATCTCATCTGATTTCAGAGGGAATAAAGCCTCTCTTTGAGACACGGACACGTTTCCGTCAATCTGCTGTGACCCTGGAGTCACAAAAGCTAATCAATGTTGAAACACGTCTTGGGCATAAAACAAGGAAAGCAGGGTGGCTATGAGGGTTTGCATGTTCTCCCTGTATCAGTGGGTCGATTCTGTTATTTCAAAGACACTGACAAGAGGTATCACAGTGGGATTTATCTGTCAGGGGTGAACAATAGGACACATTTACATGATAACAATGCTAAAAAAATCTAGAATCAATGTGTTTTCACTTGAAATGAGTTAACAGGGCCATGGTTAGTGATAACCCTGATGAACAAGAAAGCAGCCTGATCCCGAATATCCGGCCATTAGAGTTAGAATGAATATTCAAATATTCAGATCTTCTCCTTCATTAACTGGGCCTGAATATCTGGAGCACAGAGGTTGCTGTTCGGACAAGCCCTACAAGAAAGCTGGCTCTGAATCAATACCAGCTGCCACCAACTCTGCGTCCTACAACCTGAACTCAAATAAATTGGGTCCATGAACAGACGGATCCAAAATCCTAATGAAATACAGCACAATCTTAATTCCAAGAGCAACAGGCCGGATGGAGGAAACACTATATGACCTTACATAATTGTTCCTGCATTACAGCACCTTTGTCCAAACCCTTTTTCTCTAAGAGGCTTACAGTCTGGAGGGTTACAGAATGTAGAGGCCACTGTATAGATCTCCAGTATGCCAATTTATCCAGTCCTTTGTACGATTCTGTTTTCAAAAAGAAAGAAACATTGGAAAGGCTTACATAGCAATTAAACAGACTTTACAAATCCAGTGGAGCAGATCATTAAGGAACAAATGATGTCCTCGTGTTATACTTCAGATCTAACCCCTCATTATGATACCATAGCTTAATGTATTTTCCTGCATCTTCTCAATCATTGTGCTTGTCTGGATGCCAAGTGTGACAGCATAAACTTCATAAGATTTTCCTGATGAAATACATATTATAGAGGAGAATCCAGAACCAACACATCAAGCTGGGATCAAAGATAAAGATTCTCTTTAAAATGTATCAAACCACTCAAAACCTGACGCACTCAGAATAAACCATTTATTTCCAGACGACATCTCAAAGATCTTCATCTTAGTGCTACTGGTGAGCCGCTGTTTGACATGTCGTTAGTGTGAAGAACCTTTCAAGAATGCAAAATGCTCAGGGCTTCTTCCAAAGTCACTCCAGACTGCACTGCATGATGGCAGAAAGTATGCACAAGCTATGTGGATAGACAATATATCAACAAATCCTTTGTTTGAGACAAAGACCGATGACTAATGGTGAACAAGAAAGCAAGATCACAATAAGCCAGTCAAGGAAACCCTGCGAGAGATGATGGGATGAAGGAAATTACCGTATCTGTTGCCAGTACTGACAGAATTATAGCGATCTAAGAGAAAAGCAGGTCGTCATCTATTGTGGGAACTGGTTGGATTTGATTACTGAGCTTGTGAGCATCCCTGTGAGACAGACAGTGATGCCAATGTTGGGTCTACTCACAATCTACAAGTGGTTTACAGGTAAACTTGATGATGGAGAGAGAGAACAGGTTCCAAATCATTTTCCCTTTTTTCTTACTTATAACTGGAAGAATGTCTTTAATTTTACCCTTGCACTCTTGGTCACGCAACTCGAATCGTGTTCAGACAGGTGTATAAAAAGGTTTAGAAGGTTCTACAAAAAGCCGTCACACTACTGAACACCTCCTTGGTGAGAGTTGTGTAAAATAAAAAAGCAGCGAGACAGACGCCCAGCAGGCCTTCTTCTTGCTACATGACTAAATAGCAGTGGTTCCAGTGGTCTGAACTCTGGCTGTTCAAACAGAGCTGCCAACCTCCCATTTATGAATAATAACCCAGCCAATCAATTTTAAAACAAATTAATGCCAACACCTTGCGCTGATCTTAGTAAAATTGTGTACATGGGTGTAAATATAATGCATTTTCACTTTGGTTATTAGAAATAAATGCAGCCATTGTAAAATGAATCATATTTCTGGGATAGTGATTTATTTCATTCTTTGTCTTCTAACATTTTCTGTATTGTGGCGTGTTATTTGTGTCACCTTGCAAACATGCTTTCATACCAATAGCCTTGCATTAGGTGTCAGCTCCAGGTAGGGATGAATGTGACTAGTCCACTAAATTATTAAACGTCCACCCCTTCCTCGTCTGCACCTGAAATATTAGTTGGTTAAACCAGTTCCTGTTTTATTCATCTAAAGTGACCTCTACTATCTAACTAGCTATGCTAACCACACTAATTTGTCTTTCTTTATCTGGAGACGCTGTGATCCTGAACAGTCTGAGAAGATAACGCAGCTCATCACAGAAGTGACCCTCAAGGTATGCTTCCACTTACCTTTGATGAAGGTAAAGGGTTCTGAGAGGTGGGGAGTGTTTGCATTTTCGTTTCAGAAAAGTTCCGCATGTGAATAGCAACGTTCTGGAAACGATGCAGTTGGCACGGCAGACCACGAGTTGGTGGTTTTGGTTGTTCTTGTAATTAAGCCACACATGCACGCATGCGGAGAACAATATACTATGAACAATAACGTGCTGATGACCGCAAATAAAGCATCGTTTCCTCAAATAAACGCCGCAAAATGACCCATTTATTTAGCAGATATAGCAATAATTGAGCTCCTGCCTGCTGAGCTCGTGCACCTGCTAACATTAGCCTGTGATGTCGACAGCAGAACGTTCCAACTGAGAAAGCATGGCTGAGACAGAAAGACTCAGATCTTTTTCCTACGGATGTTGAGGCTGTTTTTTTCAGGCAGATACTGTTGATCTTCAAGGAGAAAAAGCCCTTGGTATTAGGCATGGGCACCACTCACATCTGAACTGGTACGATACCAAGGTCCGATATCGGTACTCAACAGTACTGATTTCCGGTACTTTTACGTGTTTTTATGTGGTAATAAATGGTTATTTGTTGCTGGCTGCAGACGAGTCGCTGGCATGCCAACGGTGCTGAATGCAGGAGCTGTAGCCATAGATCCTGAAGATGTTTAAAATGCTGCCTTGAGAAAAATCTTGTTCTTAACCAGGAGCTTCCTCAGATTACAAGTTTTCCTACCACAGTGAGCGTAATCTGCATCATATTTCAAAAAAGTACAGCCGTGATTTGGAGTGTCCTATCAGCCATGCTGCTCTGTTGACTGAACACGTGTGTGAAATGCTGTGTTCAGGCCCGGCTCGGAAAAACACCAACTCTTCCACTCACTCGCAGTCACAAGGATGCGTTCAGGTACCGAATTCGTTGCCCATCCCTATAAGGCATTACTCCCGACCATTGTGAGTCATATTAGGAGGAGTCCAACATAGAAAACATCTATGTAAGTGGGATCGAGCCAGTGCCAGACCGTCCAAGAGCTCCATGTAGAGCTGAGAGTATTGGCAGGCCACAGAACATTGAATGGTTTGTATAATCGGATAGGTCATAATCAATAATCTATACACATCCATTATTATACTTTATTATGTACATTACACTAACATGTTATAGATAGGTTATTTTTTATTTCATTGTATATCTATAACCTATAATCAGGTATTCGACTATCCTATCAACTAAACAGTAAATGGTGATGATGAATGTGACTTGTTATTTTGCAAATGGCTCATGGTGGATTATTAATCATTACCACAGATTCTTAATTTTTTTTCGTTAATCAGTTTATTACAGGTTACAGCCTCTGACTCATGCCTCCTCTAAAGTTGGGGACAAAATGAAAGCAGGCTGGCTCAAAGAGATCTGAGCACAAAAAGCACGGACTGGGTGTGCACTTGTCCCCCTTGTCCTCTGGGTTTGTTTAATCGACCTGTCTCGAATGTCTGGGTTGTTTTTGGGAACCTGAAAAAAATAACTTTATGCTTGAGTGCGTTTGAGGAAAATTCTGCTCCTTATCGTTCCCTGTTTAGAGGAAAAACAATCATGAACCTGTAGCCGAAAGTGAAAGCAAACAAGTGAGAAAGTCTGTCCAGGTAGGTTCTGGGGAATACGTCACATCAGGTCCGGGTCTGCGGTGCATTAAAGACAGGGCCTGTTTTCACAAAAAAACATTTTGATAGATTGTCCTGCAAATGGGGCAGAATTATGAGGAAAATACTACTGTATTTAATTATCTGGAAAATATCAAAGGCCAGAACCCGAGGTCTGCTTCTGGTGTCATCAGCACTTTAACAACATGAGAACTGGGACATCCGTATGGACAGACGTATGCAGTGGGATTGTTACTACGGTGATTTCCAACTCGGAGAAGATGCACTGGAACCAGAACCAGGAGAATATGGACTAGGAGTCATGGCACTCCAGAAGATAACATTGTTATTGTCCATATTAAATGCAGAAGAGCCATTGACAATGGCCATGGTGTGCATGCGCAGCAGCGTTTCCGCCTTATACTCAGGAACGAGCCAGTGTTGCCAGAAAATGTCATCTTAGCCCGTTTCCATGGCAACAGAGCCCAAGTGCTGTCAGAAAATTCCAGATCGGAAGTAGTTTTTAAAGTGCTGCATTTCCAGCACTGTCGTCGTGTGAACAAACACCCAAAACACAACAAAAGGTTTTCCGTTTGCACGCGAAATCGCTGCTGGGCAAATGGGCCCTCAATAGGAAACATTGAGCCAGAATTTTAACCGTTTTGTGATCATCTTAAAAATTGCTGATCAAATTTAGTCATGAGCAGCGTCATTATTTTCAACCAAAGCTGAACATTGAAAGAAAGGTTTTTGTGTTCATTATTTACCAGTAACTTTTCTTTGTAGTGTTGTATTACAATCAAGGTATTACTAAAACTGCACGTTAAATTCTATTAATGTCCCGCTTATACAAACAAAAAAAAGGTAGTGACTGTGATCTCGTCACTGTGGCTGCTTGCTTTAAGAAACTCTTCTCAGTCATACAGATGAATAAAGGCTGTCTACTCAAATGTGTGCGAGCTCTCTGTTCTGCAGAGTCAATTTGCAATATCAGACAGTGGTGCAAACCAAGAAGATACGCCTCGACTTCAAGGGGACAACAAAAAGCTATTGATGCTGGAGTAACCGGGCTCACAGAAACAGAACGGTGTCAGACTGCAATGTCAATTATTTGTCCTACCGTATTCTAACAACCTTTAGCACGACAGGAGGTCTCATTCAATCTGAGCCAAATCACCATCTGATGCCTCCTCAGCTGCCAGCCAAGTACTGAGATATTAGCACAAATTCATTACAGACACCAAAAAGAAAATCTACTGATGACGACCCAAAAAAACCACGTCTGTCAAAGTGGGTGAATGTGATTACACCGCGATGAAAATCCTGCTAATCCTGCCACGTACAATTAACTCCACGGGCACAATGAAGGCTACGGCCCTGGTGACACCACATTTATACCTGAAGTCCCACTATGTTCATTTAAAATTAATGTTACTTCCACATGAATCTGTTTCTCCACAGCCTGAGTAATCAGAAACCTTTTTTTTGCATGTCATTTAATAAAGTAAATTAAGATTTGAATTATACTGGAAAAGCTAAGATGTTGAGATTCAAAAGAGGCTTTGTAATTCTCACTAATAGGTATTTGAAATGTAATAGGCACAAAGTACAGCATTTTGTATTGATAATGGGAAAACAGCATGTGTTATGATCAATATTCAGCATAATGCCTAGTACCACATGTAGTTAGTATAATACGATCTTCTCCTCTAGTTTAAGGTGTCATTAAAGGATGAATGACAACGTAGTGTTTTTTTCAGCTTGTTTAGCAAGATTAGAAGTTGTTGGGTTGTTTCCTTCCTTATTTTCACAGACAGATTCTTTTGTGCCAGAATATTTCAGTCAGGAATCATGGAAGTTAGAGATGTGGGAATCGAATCGCCACATATTAAGACAAAAACACAGACTGCAAGAAGACATAAAGCAAATTCACCAACTGCGTGGACGACTATTGGCTGGCTGAATTAAGTGGCTGCTTGAATAACCTGGAATAATAACCTAATTTTAACAACAAGCTGGAAACCTGGTAAAATATCCAACGTCTTTAATACTCTCAACGTTTAACAGCCCTTATCAAGACGAGGTTATTCATAAATGTATGAATACTCTGGTTGATTTTTGGTGTTTTAATAAGAAGTTAGACGATGAGGCTGAGGATATTTGAACCGTGTAGATAAGATTCAAATATTCAAAAAAGGTACATGACACAAAGGAGTTTTTTCTTTTATTATCTTTAGTGTGAATTCAAACCACAAAGTAGAAACTGACTGATCCTGCTATGTTCTGTGATACTGGTTAAAGGGTCTGCTTTTAAAATACCATTTTGACACTGCAGAATAATTTTTAAAAAAAATCTAAATTACCCACTGAGATCAAAAATTAACATTTTAGGCATGAGAAAGGATTCTGGTGCAAGGATCATGACTGTTTTGGCTTTGCTTGTCCACGTCGAAGCCTCCTTTATGAAATGACATACATTTCATATTCCATTCCAGTGAATTTGGAATTCAACTCTTGTTTCTCATTTGCTATTCTGTTCATTTATGATCGTTTAAAAATATGTGAACTGCAACCAGACTGCATTGTATATATCAGTAATAACACGATAGATACATTTTTTTTGTTTTTTCTGAGGTTTATTCAGTAATAAATAAGACCTGTGCTGTATTTGTAATTCCTGGGCGACGTGTGGTTGATTCGGATCAGTCGATGCACAGCCAGCCATCTAAAAACAGGCAGCTTTTGTATTCTCAGGCAACACACCCCCAAGATGTCACAGCCAGTGGCTGGGAGGCGCAGGCTCCTCGTTATTCCTGCTCGTTTCCAGTAAGTAACAGATAATCGTTACTATAATGTGGGATGCATTTGATCGCTCCCGGGATCCACAGAGCTGCTGCCGGTGGTTGTAAATAAACCGCAGCGTTGACCGGATCGGTGCAGACAACACCACCCACCTCACGGCAGCCTTCACGTCGCTTTCCTTTCAACACACAGCAGCCAGTGTTGTTGGGCGCTAATGTCTTCAACTTGACTCTATTTATTGGTAATAACGCGCACTTGTGACCTCTTTAAATAAAACGTGATCCGGATGAGGTTTGGTCATTAATGGGAAAAACACAAGTTCACGATTTGTGATCGACACTGGTGCACAAACACAGGCTGAGACAAAAGCCCACTGCAGCCCCTCCACTGCCCCTTCTCACCACGATCCCCCTCCCCAGCGCCGAGGCGAGCGAGCTGCGTTCCAGCCCCGCACGTCAGGCTCGTTTTTAGCCCCGCACAGGCTCGGTTCCAGCCCCGCACAGGCTGGGTTCTCAGGCTCGGGCTAACCCCGCTCACTCCGATCTGCCCCGACATTTTCCCCCCCTCTGTCCTCCGCTTCAAAACCTATCCAGATCACAGTGACTGTTATTATTTAATGTTAATAACGTTTGTGGAGAAAACCCCACAAGTACTCAATGTGTGTAACGCACGTGGCGCACAACTATACCGAGCCCACGCAAACACATAACATCGCATTTTCGCACGCAGTTTACGTCAAGTTAGCTTCGGAGCTAGCCAGATGGCTAACGCTGTTAACTTGGGATTTTTCTACTCATGATCCGCGGCAGCCAGGAAATTTAAAACAAAACCCCCTCGTGGACTTACCTTTAAACCGGGGTTACGCGCTCCACCGACTCATTCGAGTTGCACTATTGGTGAATATTACGCAATATTAAGAGTTATTTCCTAAATATTGGACGTTAACCGTAGCCTACGGCTGTGTGACGTTCATCGCTGCTTTTGAAAACATCTCCGCCGTTCGTCGCTTCGTCCTCTCTCCGAGAAAAGCCCAGCAAAACATGCAAGCGGCGCTGCCATTGGTCGGCCCGCGTCACGTGGCCCCACCGAGCCCCACCGAGCTTATAAGGTCTCTCTCCGGCGTCTGCTGGAGAAACTGTAGATGATGGCTACGTGTCAAACGATTTAACTCTATTTTCCCCCCCCCCTCCGCGCCGCGGCCGAGCACCTTCGCGTCGGGGGCGGTGTGTGTGCCGGCGGGTGAGACGGCTGCGGGTGAGTCTGGACGGAGCGGGAATGGAGAGAGGGGGAACAGGAATGGCCACTTGACGTCATCTTTTCCGCTGCTGTGTTGCGGTCAGTGAGAACGTTCTGGAAGATCACGGTCTTTAGCGGAGGAATGGCGCTTTCCGGGGGTTATTCCTCCCCCTTTCGTGAGCATGTTTCTGGATGTAGCTTCACCCATGAGCTTGACACCGTAACTCGCCCCATTTTGAGCCCGCCAGCCCCTTTGTAACGATCCCGAGCTCTGCGTCGGTTGCGCAGTGACATTTGCATCATGGCCGCAGTGCGCATGCGCCGCGGTGCATAATATTACCGTGTATGTTGCGGGGTTGGCAGTGTGGGGGAGGGGCGCCGGCGAGACAGCGACACGCCAGCGGGGCGGGATGGCCATGAAATGACAGGGGCTGTAGTAAGAAGGGGGCTGCGTCTCTGGATGCCGTGGAGCAGGGAAGATCACACAATGGCCCGGCTTCTCACTGTCAGGGTGAAAGCTCCAGACATGTCTTCCTCACTGTTCTCTATTCTAAGGACTCCTGTTGTGCATTTCAGTTCTTGGCCATTTGAATTAACGTGCATTGAAATTAGATACATGATATTGATAATGTTGAGTATTACAACAATATGATTTGCATTAAAACAGTAAACTATTTGGTTTTAATATATTTGTGAGAGTTTCTTATTCCAAATATAACAAATTGTTTAGCCTAGATGAGACTTGGCTTCTGTTTTCCCCATCACATCAGGAAAAATTTTGTTTATTCTGTTGTTTGTGGTCATTTTTTCTTCTGTGGTAATAATGAGGGTTGTCAATCATTAAAAAGTGTGAATCAGTTAATCTGGCATTTTTTTGTAAATTGATCTTGTTTCTGGTATTTTGAATTTATATATGAGTATTAATTTACAGTGCAGGGAAACAATTTATCGTAGTTAATTTTTGTGCATTGTTGATAAATTTGCAGTGTATTGTGCAGCTTTAATTGAAACATATGGATCTGTTCACATTCAAATTGAGATTGATTTTGTTCACAGCTAGAGATATTCCCCTTTTGAAGGAAGGGAAAATGAGCTTATCAAGAAATACAAAGCTTTTTTAAAAGAACTGTGCAAAAAAAATGAACACTCTTAAGACATTCGCATAGATTTAGTGAGTAAGTGGATTCTGATCAACTCAATGTAATAAAAGTTTCACATCTAAACACTCATTTTAAATAAAGTAATTTTTAGTTCAATCTTTTCATTGTCTTCAGTCCTGTTCTTGTTTTGCTCACTCGGAACCTGAACAAAATCCTCCATGGATATCGAAGTTTTATAGACTAATGCTCATCAATCACACGATACTTTCAGATTAGCTTCACAATATAAAAATGTTTTGATGTAATCTGGAGATGTGGCGTAATCTGACTGGCGTTTCCCTCTAAAACACAAAGTCGAGCCGAGCGCTGAATTCTTCAGCTTGATTCTGTGTAGCTGTCCAAGTGTCCCCGAGCAGGTCCGAACCCCAATTAGTCCCTGATAATGTGCGAATGTGACTGAGCAAAGCTCGGGGAGACTGCTAATGTGCTCCGTAAAGTGAAATCCGTTTGACATTTCCTATCAGGGGAGGTTTAAATGACACGACAGTAAAACATTCTCTCCCTTCTTCCATACAGCTCATCGTAATGACCCCACATCCCAATCCACGCTGAAATATCCCGTTTCCAGAGGAAGGTTGGGAAGTTTGACATCTGTTCTGTGTGCCTTTGTTAGATTCTGAAAGCGTAATCTGTGGCGTCAGATCGGTTTACAGCTATTGTGATCTCTGTTAGAATCCATGTAGGAGACACACCAGGCTAGAGGAACATCAACAGTTTATTTACACAGTATGTCCGAGTTAAACACGCCAGCTTCAGGGACAAGTTGCTTCCAAAAAAAGCAGATAGAGGTGCCTACAGGTCGGCTCTGACGCCGAATCCCGGTCCCGGCGGCGGCTCGGTCAGAGACGTCAGTCCTCCTGCAGGCTCACAGGAGAAGCGGCCGTTCCTGGAGAAAACAGAAACACATTCTAACCTCCGGCCGGCGTGCAGAGGTGTATCTATCAGTGCAGGCGCTGCAGGTACCTGGGTCCTGGGGGTGGGACTCTGCCGGCTTTAAGCTCATCGATGATATCTTCGATGTCCTTGGGCGTGAGATCCTCCTGGAAAACAGAACAATAGAACGCTTGTTTTTCTCCCAAACCTTCGAACTGTGGAGTCAATTAAAGGAGTTCAAGATGGCGATGGCTTATGTTAGAGCGCCGCTCACACGATGAAATGACCTTGGTCCATCATTTTATTCGGAGCTGTTGTCTACAGAATGACTTGTTTTTTCTAATGAGTGGCTGTTTCTGCTGTTAACTGTAAAAGAGATTTTATATCTCAATGACGTTTTCAATCTGATTAAATAATAATAATAAAAAAAAAAGCGTTTAAAAACCACCAGGCGTACATTTCATAGGTAAAATTAATAAAAAGCCATGCAGAAAATTGTCAATTAAAAATCATGCTCGAATTAAATTCTCAAAAGTTCAATATGATTTTAATTTGTGAAGAAAAATAAACATCTTGTAATCATTTAAATCCACATTAGAAAATCAAACAGCCGTCTTGTTTTCCTCTCAGCATTTTGTGGTGGCCTGTCAGAATCTTACTCTATGGAACTCTGACAATAAAAAAAAAAGCAATTAATCTGGATTTAATTTCAGTTTCAGCTCAAAGCAGTGTTTATATATATTTCCTCTAATTTCAAGTCTCTGCTCTGGAAGTTAAAATTGTGTCTACTAATGACATTTAATTAGTTTGAAGACAGTTAAGTGAAGCAGGAAGAGTCTAGAAACTGGAGGAATGTAGTTTATATTCCTAATTCATTCTGACTTTTGTGTGACAACATTTTATCATTATTATAATCCAGGCCCTTCTGCACACCTAAACTAATGAATTAATATGAAGTGTGAGCATCAGCACTGCTTTAGTCTCTGTTAACACGCCATACCTGTTCTCACTGTCATGATCACACCTCGGCAGGTCAAGGTGTTACAGAAAATTCATCTTCCATCAGTCACATCTACTCTGCTTGGGTCATTGCAGACTTAGTTTTGAAATAATGTTTTCAGAAAACCCTTCACATCACAGCTGAAGTGTGGCATTTAGCCTTTACAGGGAACCTGCCGGAACACCTGGAGACTGAAGCGTCAGACTCTTGAGGTGTTATCAGAAGAGAAACTGATCAAAACGAGACATTTTCAAACCATTTAGAAATGTTTCCAGATGGGATTAATTTCTCTTTTCACATGCTGAACATGAGCACTCACTGGTACTGAGTTATGATCTATCAGTCAGCTGATTTTAGCACATGGCAAAGAAACTAGATCTATTTTTTCCACTGAATTCAGAATGTTAACAGTTCTTTTGACAAACTCTGCAGAAAAGCCATTTCAAGGTTTAACCCAATTGTGTTCATTTGCTTCTAACGTGAAGCGGCGGAGGACTCACATAATAGTTGTCGTTGATCTGGACCATCGGGGCGTTGACGCAGGCTCCCAGGCACTCCACCTCTATCAACGTGAACATCTTATCCGCCGTGGTTTCTCCCACTTTGATACCTGCGGAGGCACGAGACGAGGAAGAGCGTTACGCGTGTGCGTCATCGCCGGCAGACTGTTCCTGAAACCACAGATTTTTTTTCACCACAGCTGTCGCTCCGTATGCGGGATAAACTGAACACCAACAAGTGAAACCCCCCCCTCCCAAACGAGCGCGTCTCATTAACTGTCAGCGTGACTTCTTTGTTTGCTGTTGTTCGAATAACACAGACTGGATGGAGTTTATTTGCATGTTTGTTCCAAATCTCTGTTTATATGAAGCATACACAATAAAAAAAAAAAAAAGAAAAGAATGTTTTCAGGATGCGTCTGCGTGTCCTCATTGCTTCTGCGGCACTAAATGGAAAGTTCCTTCTCGTACCCAGTTTGTTTTGGATGGCTTCCAGGATGCTGTCGGAGTTGCAGAGCATGCAGGGTGTTGTTGTGCAGATCTGAATGAAGTATTTTCCCACAGGCTGACGGAGGAACATGGTATAAAACGTGGCTACTTCGTACACCCTCATCGGAGGCACTTCCAGCACTTCGGCCACCTGGTGGGGAAAAAAAAGAAGAAGAAGAAGACAGAGTTTAATTCTGCGACATCCGTGAAGACGAGGCGCCGACGGAGCGGATCCCGCACCTTATTCATGGCCGAGATGGGGAGCCAGCCGTGTTGCCTCTGAGCTAAATCCAGCACTGGGATGGTGGCTGCCTGCTTGTGTCCATGAGGGTACATGGAAATGATGGCCTCAATCCTCTGCAGGGGGAAAGTAGGACATTTTATAAAAACTGCAGTTTGTAACACATCTCAATGAATCAAAAGGAAGCAATTTAACAAGTTTTATATTTAAAAAAAAACTTCACTAGACAAGGATATTTTTAATAATGAGGATGAAAATCATCTTTAAAGGTCAAAACCAACAAAGTCCTACAATTTAAAACCCTATAAACATGATAACCAGGAATGTATGTATTCTGTCTTCAAATGGGGGGAAAAAAATCAATTTCATTTTGACTTCTCTTCAGCAAATATCAGCGTTACCTTTTTGTTCTCTTCAGTGAACTCAAACGGGGTGTCGGGATTGTTGTCGGGAGTGTCTCTGTGCTGAAACACGAAAACACAGATCCAGGTTATAATCACCCAAAATGATCTTTATATCGAATCTGTGATGCCATGTGCAAATTTTTAACCAACGGGTTTATATGGAGCTAAAGATGAACTGAAACAAGGTCTGCTATCACAGAAAAAGAATCATCAGACAACATTCAGCTCTGCTTCTGCACACAGTGCCCCCTTGTGAGCAGCAAATATCTTTGGTGCAGAAAAACTTGTGATTTAATGCCTTCAAGTTTCAGAGGAACTGACTCTAAATGTAAGGCGAGCGCTGAAACTCTTGTTTCCTCCAAACAAAAAACACTTTGGCTGTCAGGAGACTGAAACCATAGCACGTTTCCATTGCATGACAGAGCCACATGTGATGTTTGTGAGTGGCTGTAAGTGGCCTCCCCGGATGGATCAGGATGCTTTTGGAAAACAGGCCTTCGGGACGCGTCCAGCAAGAGGATACAGCTGAGCTCAACCCCCGTGCACGTTAAGTAACATTGGAAAAGACAACGCAAGGTGCATGAAGTGAGTTATTATGTAGTTATTACAGTTGTAAGATCATTTTATGAGACATCAAATACAAACAGAACTGAGCTCTTCATAAAGCGTTAATAAATTATAAACCTTCACAACACAAGTGCTGTTTCAGCCTTTGTCAAATTATGTTTCTGATCATAATTTCTTGCAGTAGTTTTAGATTTCTGTGTAACTCTGTCATCAACACTGATCAGTTAAAATGTAATGAAGAGTGAAGCCTGAACCTGCTTTTGACTTGACTCATGCCAAGTGGAGTCCTGAGAGCAGAGAACTGTAACTCACCACGAAGATGCCTCCAGCTCCAGCGCGAGCGGCAGACTGGTGCAGACTCCTCACCTGCCTGGCCTGCAGCACAGATGAAGACAAGTGAAAAAGATCATTTTGGAACTGACCTCAAACTATTTCCTCTAAATTATCAACACAGATGCAACCAAGAAAGTGACCTGAAGTCAAACACGAGAAGAAGAAAAGAGTCGTGGTGTTTCTCAATGTCCAGCAGTGTGTTGAGTCTGAGTTACTGCACTGATTCCTGAGGCTGGATTTAAAGCTGATATTATTAAGTTGTGCATAAAGCAGCAGCTAAAGCAATAAAATGTGATCAATTCCAGCTGGGTCTGTAAATGTGTCATTAAATATATCCATCTGTAAATAGGACAACCAAGACAGGTGCGAAAATAAAATAAACTAGCAAGTTAAAGACATTACTCAGAAGTGTGACACCAAATAAATAAATGAAAAATAAGACATTTAATGGATTCATAGAAACCATAATAACTACATTTAAACCACTCAAACCAATGCAAAATATTACTATAAAGAAAAATATTGAGCAAAGTGGCTAAAATGTACATTTTCAAAACAGATTATCAAAAACATTAGATATCAATAATATTCACACGTGTTTACACGTCTCAGTTGAAAGAGTGTTTGACAGCTTCACCATATCCTCATCGTCCTCGTCTACTTTTATCCTATCACATTTGATATTTAACTTTGTTTTGTATTAATTCTTTGTGGAGTGTTTCTGTAAAGTACATTTGTGCCATCTATTGATTGTGCTGCGCAAATAACAGATGTGTTATTTAAAGATTCCTAGATCCCACTGCATATTTTACCAATACAAATGAGCATGCAGCAGGTGAAATCTATCTTTCTTGCACATTTTGCTGATTTTAGGTGGATGGAATGTTGAAACATTGGAAAAATTTGAAACATGTTTCAAACAGTTTCCCACCTCGACTGATTATCTGCATCCATCATGTCTAATCTGTTCTATAAACCATCACAACTGAATGTAATCAACTCAAACAGATCCAAAATATTGCCAAAAGTATATTTATATTGCCAAAAGTAATATTGCTAAAAATTGAACAAAATGACTCCAATAACATGAAGAACTTGAAACGATGCGAAATAACTAAAATGAGACGCAAGTCTAGTTAATTTAAAAGTATCAATCAAGGCTCAAACCATAATATCAGCAGCTGCTAATTCGTGTAACCTATAATAAAAGGTTAGTGTAACACATGAACAGATCATATATCTGCACTGTGTATAGTTGTTTAGTGTCTCAGAGACTATGTTTAATTTAGAGCCTCACAGTAAATAAACACTAAATGGTCCACTGACTCGCGCGTGTTAGCTTTATTTTATATATTATTTTACATTATGGATTTAAATGGCAAATGTACTCAACTTAAGACTCTAGACTGATAAACTGTAGGATATAGATCCGTTTTAAGTCCATATTTGTTGTATTAAACCTTGTTTATAGGAAGTTAATGATCAGACTATGTAACCACAAAGTCATCACGGTACATTATTAACAACAATCATGTTTCAACGCCGGGAATCCAGTTTAAAACACCACTATACATTGTTATATTGAGAAACATGCCACTAATAAGCACTAAGTTGTTTTTCTTTAAATCACCTTGTGAAGATTTGACAGCTCTGTTAGCGTGCTACCTCCGTTAGCTTAGCCTAGCTTCACTGCGTGCCCTTGTGAAGAGTCAAAGCGTTTAATATCCAAACTACGCGACATGCAATACAAATATTGACCCAGAACATTAATAAATCGATTATCCTACCGCCTGGGACACCGCAGAGCGGACAGCAGCAGACAGAAACATGTTGTGGGGAGAAGTTTGGTCACGAAGAGCTTCGGCTAACAGGCAGCAGACATCAACATTGATTAGTAAGGCCTGAAGGAAGAGAAACGTGACGTAAGCGGATGAACTACATAATCGAGCCCAGATAGATGATGAACTTATTTATGTTGTTATAAAACTGAATATTGAGTTCATATAACCTATTTCTAAGTGTTTTAATTTACATACGTCGCAGATGAGCAACATTGTGTGTTTTATTATAGTATATAGATATTATTTATTCTATTTTATCACTATTTGTTATAAAATATAATCAAACAGAAAACACATAGATCGGTGTGTTCTGGGGACAGAGACAGACCGGAAGTCCAAACAGCTCAAACTTTGTGTTTAATTTGATGTTAAAGTGAGATATATTCAGAGGTATGATGTGAGCAGCTCAGTAACTGCTTTATAGATGACAGTGAAGGTGTCTGTGAGAGTACGAAAGCCATCCTACCTCAGCATACAGAAGCGTGTGAACTATAGTCAGTGACGAATTATATGGCAAAATGATATACACATGTAATGATGTAGAGAAGGTATTCACATACAGTGAATCATTAAACAGGATTCCCTTCAGAAACACGGAACATGCTCATGTAGTAGATCCACATGTTGCATTCAGTCAGGAAATTAAATGAGTTGCATTGACTAGCATGATTACCTTCCCATGAACTGCAGAAAAAGTTTCACTTTCACTAGAAACTGGTCTGTTATGTAATTCCACTTCAACTAGTGAACAAGAATTTAATAAATAAATGCTTAATAAAATGCTTAATAAAATCATTCTGTTTAATTCTACTCTGTTCTGTATGGCTGGGTTTTAAAGTATTTTACCTCAGTAGCAGAATATGAACAAAACCATTTCTCTGCTGAGGTAAAATGAAGAAATCCTTTATCTTTATTCATTAGCGTTAATTACAACTCGCAAAAATGAAATAATGATTTACTTGAACTCAAACAAATTGCAAATCCTTTTGCTCTTACTTGTTGGTCACGCTGTAAAGAAGACGGATGGATGGAGGATGTTTTATAAACAGTCTTGTTTTTGTTGGTTGACTTAATTTTCATGATTTATCGTGCATTCTGTTTTAAAAAAAAAGCAGAGACAGATTTTGATGTATGTGTATAGCTTGTATGAGTCACATTTTTAAAGTGTTCATGCACACTAAATATGAAAAAGAGTTTAACTCATGAAAAACAAACAGTGGAATATGTAAAGAAAACATAAATAGACTGTGCTCTGGCTTTCAGTGAACAACTGTTGTTCCCTGTGGTGTGTTGGGAGAGCAGCCGTCGCCCTCCCTCTCAAATCCAGCCTGCATCTGTGTGAATCCCAGTATTTATCCTGCAGCACAGCCTCTCCTCCCACTCCTTCCCCTCCACCTCTCGCAGGCCTGGAAACATAATGTGATGGACAGGCCAGGGAAGGTTGAGCCAATGAAAAAGTGGGAGTGCCGCACCCCGTGAGCCGATTGGCCGGCCTGACACTAAGCAGACTGAGCCACAGACTGCAGATCAGGGATTAGGGGTGGGTCTTTACGCATGCTGAATTGTGTTGCTACTGTGCAGGAGGCCTTGCAGTGCTGTTACCTTACACAGGAGGATCCAGACAGATCAGCAGTGACTCCAGATTAACCCATTTTCCTACTCGCCATCAGATGCTGTAGGCCCGTCTGCATCTGCCCATCCACCATGGTTGTTCCTGAGACTCAGGACAAAATGTACTACCCTCCTGAGGACTTGCAGAGGGATGCTCACGTGCCTGATTTTAACTCCTATCTGGCACTGTACAGGAAATCTCTTGACAATCCAGAAGGTAGGTGAAACACATCTTTATTTTTAGCATGGTTATTTTCCAACCTTTCCCTTGGTGCAGCCCTGAACACTGACCGCTTGTCACTGTGTTTCAGCTTTCTGGAAGGACATCGCTGATGAGTTCTTCTGGAAGAAACCTGCAACAGGGCCGATGTTGCAGTACAACTTCGACGTGACAAAAGGGAGCATCTATGTCAAATGCATGGAGGGTGCCAAAACCAACATGTGCTATAATGTCTTGGACAGGCATGTGAGGGAGGGGAACCTGGGTGACAAGGTGGCCTATTACTGGTAAGCTCCAGCATTCCCTCACAGTGAATGATGGCTTTGATGGGAAACTCTCACCCGCAGTTATGTCAGGCATTCCCGCCAGTGGCTGCTGTGTCCCCAGTGCACCTAAACAAACACAATATCAGTGCTTCACTGCTCCTTCTGCTGTCAGGAGCAGTTTTACAACCTTTTTCGCATTTTGTAACATTTGCATCCAAAAACTTCAAAAAACTAAACCATTTTATTATTTGACATTATCCATGCTTCTGTTTTTTGAACTCTGCTGCCGTTAACCATAAAGTTAAATCTGTTGTTTTCCCTTGTTTTCACCTCACATATTTGTCCTGTCAACTGGAAATGCTTTCCGACCAGGAACTGCTTGTTTTGCAAGCTCAGCAGGTATAGGGGTTCAACGAAACGCCGCTCAAATCGTCATTCACACACGACAGCCTGTTTATAGTGTGTGCAATACATGAAAACCCTCATGTAATAGACGTGCTGTGGTGGTGTCACAGTCTGATCCAGTCTGATAGCTGTATTGATATGCAGGTTATCGGTCTTACCATGGTTTCTTCTGATCATCAGTTCACTCATGCCTAAAAAAATTCCCAAAGCTGTCTCAGAGGACAGGATGCTACGTAAATAGGAAGAGAAAAAAAACATATATGTAAAACATAAACTAAAGTCGATGAATGTAGTGAAATATTGCAAAATTTGTCACATGGTTTTGCCAAAAGTTTATTAGTTTGGGCCAATTTTAAGCAAGTAGAGCATGAAAGTTGTTCAGACAGTTGTCCTCTGCAGCAGGTTTGTGGTGTCGTCTGTATTTGTATCATAAATGTATATTTTGAACCAACATATTTCATGCACCTCTTATTTTTCTTCACTCTACAATGTAAAGGGAGAAAAGTTTCCATTACGAAACCTTTATAATTCAAAATTCAACATGGTCATGTGCACAGATCGAGACAGTGGGTTTACAGCAAGCAATGAAAAGTCTGAATCAGTCTCACTTCACAGCATGCAATTTAACAAACGCTGCAAAATGGTACAATGAGGTGTATAAGAAAGGAAGTTAAACCACTTAAACAGGTAATAGAAATATAGATCTAGAGTTTTGTGTGTGTGTGTGTGTGTGTGTGTGTGTGTGTGTGTGTGTGTGTGTGTGTGTGTGTGTGTGTGTGTGTGTGTGTGTGTGTGTGTGTGTTTGTGTCAGGAGATGCAGGTGACTGAGTTCAATGTCTTTTTCAGTGTCACTGAGTTGCTGGATTCTGCTTCTTCTCCAGGAACGTCAATAGTTTTTACTTTTAACATTATCTAAGCTTGATGCTGTATAAAATACATGTTTCCCTTTTAGACTCGCTAAAGACAATAAATAATCCAAACCAATGAAATTTGAGCAGGAATACACCAAGTATGAGATCTTGGTCATGTTTTTCATTACTAGGCTGTCTATTCTCAGATTTGTATAAAATATCTGCCTCGAGCAGCTTCACCTCGTCTGGATGTTTTACAGCAGACGACCTCGCAGCTTCAGAGACTTGATAAATGTATAAGTCATGTTTTAAAGAAGGGTAAAGGGTCAAGCTTCTTAAAGTCTTAAGTAGCTTTGACCTGAAGGGGTCACATTGAAAAAACACAATATGTTATATTAATGCATTCCAGTGTAGGATCTAATTATACAATGTTGTTTGTTATTTCATGTCAGAATCATTGATAAATTACTTTAACTTTTCCGTTTTGTTTGATTTGTGAGTCATCAGTTTGTTCAGTGCATTTCTTTATAATTCATGACGTGTCGTTGGAAAAGTCATGTATGTTATGAACGTTTGCATGAATATTAAAAGGGAAGATGTCCCAGAACTAGTACCTGTGGAACTCCATTTCAAATCAGGTTCACTGATCTGCAGTACTATCACGACTGGTTCTCTTCAGGCGGTTTCATAATGTTTCGATGCCAGTTTATTGCATTGTTTTTGTCTTTTGGCCTCACTCGCTGCCTCCAGGCTCGTCAGTCAACGCAGTCTACCAAATAAATGTCCTGAAAACCGTTCACACTCCGTATAGACCGTATAGTGACGAGGGTGGCGGGTTACCTTTCCTCTGATTGGAGAGGAAAATCCCTTCTGATGAAGATGCTCAGAGGTTTCAGAGTGTGTTTTCTGCTCTTCTCAGGGAGGGGAACTCACCAGACCGCCATGAGACCATCACGTACCGCCAGCTGCTCAGCCAGGTCTGCCGCTGCGCCAACGTGCTCAAGCAAATGGGTGAGGGCCTGAAAACTGAATATGATTAAAAACTCAGAGATAGCACTAGGTTGGCCGTGTTTTAATGTTACATAGTCATGTTGATGCTATTGTTAGACTCAAGATCATGTTTTATGATGTAGGACATTCAATTTTTTGAAATTGTGTTGTGTTTTTTTCTCTCGGTGGAGGCGTGAAAAAGGGAGACCGGGTGTCCATTTACCTGCCCATGATCCCAGAGCTCGTTTACACCATGCTGGCCTGTGCCAGGATCGGTGCCATTCACTCAGTCGTGGTAAGTCCTGACGGCCTTGAACACACCACTCTGGCTTTACGTGGAGTGTGTGAGTTACACACACATCTGGATTCTTGGTGCTGTTTTTCCTGCGCTGATGGTCTGGCCCTGTTCCCACATGAGACCAGCGGCCGAACCCGAGCTCGGGCTTCCGTCTGGCCCGACCGGCGGGTTTCAGGCGTCTCCTGTATGAACGCTGCGCTGACAGCACCTGCACTCAGATATATGGGTCAGACATGTTCTGGCTGCCTGCAGCCCCCACGCTCTGTGCAGTTTTGCCAGCAAGCCAGCTCTATTTTAGCAATCTAACCTTGGTCTTCCACACAAAGGTTAGCCCTGTTAAAAATATCTGCAGGCGACTCGCTCCCAAGTGGCTTCTTTTTAAGACTCCTGCTTAGTATGAATGACCTTGTCTGTGCTTTGTCATTGTTTATTTACCAGCTCGGATTCACAACCTCGGACATGAACGACACTTCTCGACACAAGAAACTCACGTTGCTGTAAATCATGAGTTAGCGCTGGCGTAAGATTCGATCGTAGATGGAGCCAGAGACACTTTACTGAGTCCAAAGGTGCCAGTGACCCGATTCATAATGCGCCACTGACACTGAAACCTAATGCTGTGTGAACTGCTAACCTTGGCCGCAAAACAAGCGTCTGGTGGGCAACGCAGCGCACGGCGGCCAAATAAAAGAGCAGGTCAGGGGCGTCCAGTTCACTGTGTGAGATTAAAGATCACTGAGAGGGAAAGGAATGAGTCATCAGGTTATAAGCTGCGTTTTAAACTCCCGTAGCTCCAAATCTTATAAACCAGCAGCGTAGATTTCATTGAAACGAACACCTGTGGAAGAAATGAAGACTGTGGGAGGACACCAACACACACACACAGGGAGAACATGCAAACTCTCTTTTGTTTTCTCCCTCTGCTGTTCAGTTTGCAGGCTTCTCCTCCGAGTCGCTGTGCGAGCGGATCATGGACGCTCAGAGCAGCGTCCTGGTGACAGCAGGTCGGTCCAGCAGACTTTTTGAGTAACGTGTTGTTGAGCGTTTCCCTGCTGGGTTTCCATTCAGCGTTTCCTCTCCAACAACACAGACGGCGTTTTCAGAGGGGAGAAGCTGATCAACCTGAAGCAGATCGCGGACGAGGCTCTGCAGAAGTGCAGGGAGAAGTAGGTCCGGCACACGAGGCCATAAAGCTGCTCTGTGTTTACCGTGGAACACGGTTCGAGGCCCCGGCAGGTATCAGGGACGCGCCGAGGTGCTTTCACATGACCAGGTTGCCGGGCAACGTGGAGCACTTAGACTCATCAGGGAAGTCCGAGCCGCTCGTCTCCCGTGGCAACGTGTGCATCAGAGGGACGGGAGCGAGGTGCACGGCATGATGGGAGGGCGCACAGATGTGCTGGAGGAAATCAGCTCCAAATTATAAATCATAGCCCAGTGTAAAGCTGCTGCTTTACAATAAACAACACAACCACAAAAATACAACAAAGCCGATGAAGATGTTCAGCCTATGACCCCTGATTAAAAAAAACCCAATTCATCTAAACTTCTGTATTTGCACCTGAAATGCAAAAAAAAAAAAAAAAAAAGAAAAACCAGTCACAGATTTCAACTGAATCATTTCCTAACAGTCAGATTGAGAACCTTTATTGAGACCATTTATCCATTTCTTTGCAGTAAGTCTATAGTTTGTTCTAGAAGAAGGTGATTCTTTTTTCCTGCATTGATAAGACTGAGCCGTATAAAGATCCTCTCATTTTTATTTTAAGTCTGACTTTCTGAGTATAAACCCAGCAAGAAGAGTTCAGGATCCAATAAAATGTGTTTGGAAATAACCGTTTTCTACAACCTTTGAATTTTCTGACATGTTTCTGTGGAGGAAATCATAAACATAAAAACAGTGAAACGGTTTTTCATCTCAAAACCTTCAAGAAAACAATTGTTCACGAATGGATTTCATTTATACAGCATATTGTTTCACAGCTTCTCTAGCCTCAAAGCACTTTTATCACCACACACAGGAGAGGGGATCGAACCTGAGGGTAGAAGACATTCCTGAGCTCCACACTCATCCACAGCCATAAAAAAAAACATACAACCTGAACTTTTATATTTTATAATAGTCACATGACTTGATTGGACTTAACGCAATCCCTACATCTTCCTCACATTGGCATTAATTTCTTGTTTTCCAGACCATTTGATGGTCGTTTATGAACCGTTTGTTGGTTTGTGTGTGTTCTGCGTCTTACATGTCGTCTGTAATGTTCCTCACAGAGATTCATGCAGCGTCACCAAGTGTGTCGTGGTCAAACACCACGTGCTGAGGACCAGAAGCGGCGCCGCTTGCAACAAGCTACAGGTAAACCACGCTCGGACGACTTTATCTGCAGGCTTACCTGAGGAAAATGTTTTAAACATGTTTGTTCATCGCAGTAAATGTGCTGTCAGAATGAAGTGTGAAACCTGAAAGTTGAAATAAAATTTGAAGCCTCAACAGTTTGGACTAAAGCTTTTAATCTCCACTACAGTTGCAGTGAAATAAGTTCTAAAATGGGTGTTTTAATTAAATAAATCATGGATTAAACCTTCACTTTTATGTTTGTACCATGGATGCTTGTCATGATGATTTTAAGCGGTTGGGATCAGGGGTGTCAAACATAAGGCTCGTGGGCCAAAAATGGGCTGCGAGAGGCTCCGATCCGGCCAAACCAGAAAGCAAATGGCTTTATGTTTAGACTGGATTCATTTTCTGTAGTATTTTTTTGGTTATGTGAAAATATTAACACTTTCATCACATATACTCTGCCGCGCCACAACAACAAAAAGACTTAAAAGTTTAAATTTAAAGGTCAAAAAGGAGACACAAACAGTGTGTAAAACTGACTGACTTAAATTCCATCAATCCATCTATTTTCCACTGCTTATCTTGGACCGAGTCCCAGAGGCAGCAGTCTAAACAGGGATGCCCAGACTTCCCTGTCCCCAGACACTTCTAGCTCTTCCTGGAGGATCCCGAGGCATTCCTAGGCCAGCCGAGAGACATAGTCTCTCCACCATTTCCTAGGTCTTCCCCAGGTCCTTCTCCTGGTGGAACATGCCCTGAACACTCCAGGAGGCATCCTAAACAGATGCCAGAGCCACCTCAGTTGGTTCTTCTGGATGTGGAGGAGTAGCGGCTCTACTCCGAGCTCCTCCCTGGTGACGTAGCTCCTCCAGCTATCCCTAAGGGAGCGCTGAGCCCCCCTTCGGAGAAAGCTCATTTCAGCCGCTTGTATCCAGGACCTTGTCCTCTTGGTCATGACTCAAAACTCATGACAACAGGTGAGGGTAGGAGCAAAGATTGACCGGTAAATCGAGAGCTTTGCCTTTCAGCTCAGCTCCCTCTTCACCACAATGGACCGATACGACCACGTCACTGCAGATGCTGCACCAATCCGCCTGTCAATCTCACGCTCCATCCATCCCCCACTCATGAACATGACCCCAAGACACTCCTCCACTTGGACCTCACATAAGCACCAGTCCTCATGTGTTTTGTAGATTTGGTATAGGGACCACAGTATTTCACGTCTGCTTTTTGCACTCGGACTTCTACAAGTCTCTCCGCCCACCTAGAGAGCAGACCACCTTTTTCTGGTCGAGGACCATGGCCTCTGATTTGGAGGTGCTGATCCTCATCCCTGTCGCTTCACATTCGACTGCAAACCGCCCCAGTGCATGATCGTCCAGGTCTGATGAAGCCAACAGGACAACATCATCTGCAAAAAGCAGACAGGAAATACTGTGGTCCTCAAACCAAGTCCACAAAACACATGTGGACTGGTTGAGCGAACTCCCACGAGCCATCGAGCACCCTATGGAGGGTCTAGAGCTGGTCCAGTGTTCCACAACCAGGGCACAAACCACATTGTTCCTCTTGGATCCAAGGTTCCGCTATCAGTCAAATCCTCCTCTCCAGTACCCTGCAATAGACTTTCCCAGGGAGGCTAAGGCGTGTGATCCCCCTATAGCTGGAGCACATCCTCTGGCCCTTCTTTTTAAAAAGGGCAACCACCACCCCGATCGGGCTACTATTCCTGATTGCCACAGAGACAAGTTAACCAAGACAGTCCCTGCACATCCAGAAACTTAAAGGTGCATTAAGGAGTTTTTCAACTTTAAAAATACTAATTTTCCACCATAAATCTGTCACACATTTTTAATGATGTGTACAATGTGCCCTGACATATTCATTGCAAATACCTCTAACAGAGCTAAATTGTCACTTGAAAGTTGCAGTGCCGGTCCGGCACCAGAATTTTTTTGAGGAGAATTTGAGAGGAATGACGTAATGCATGCTCCCGCTGGCCTGATTTAGTTAGGTTTCGTTTTACTCCATTACTCCATTACTCCGCCAGATGCTTAGTGAGCAACAACTGAGCAAGATCTTACAGAAAGTAAGAAAAGACTGGCTTCTTGCACTGCCACAACTCCAGCACAGACCCCACCAGGTAAAAGAAACTTAAATTTTACTCGAGCGCTACTAAAAGAGCGGGGAAGGAGTTCCCCTCTTCCGTGCACGCAAGCCACAGGCACGAGTGTTTCACTGAGCTGCATTACGCCCAAGGCCTGCAGGGGCTGCTGTTTTGCATAAAATGTGCAAACTCCTTATGGTGTGTTCACACCGGACCCGTTGCAAGCGTCACGGGTGTTGTTTTTCCATTCAAAGTCTATGGTGGACGAGCTTCAACAACACACGTCAGGCGCTTTTTGAGCGTCGCTTTTTGAGCGTCGCTTTTCGAGCGTGGGCGACGCGCGTCAGACGCGTCGTGCGTTGCATGCGTCAACGCCTGAAGTTGGGGAAAATTGAACTTTTGAAGCGCCAATGCAGAGTGTCATCCAATCACAGACAAGTACTCTGAGCGCTGATGCGGGCCAGAAGGTCGTCAAACTAGGCCCGGGAGAGGCGGAGGTACCGCTGAAAGCGAACCTCATCCTCACGCAGCTCCTGGAGCAAATGGTGAAATTCGCCAAATTGCGAATGCCGCTGCAGGATGGGATGAACCCAAAAACGTTGCACAGGTGCCTGACGACGCCGTTTTCTGGCTTTCTTTATTAAATAAAGCCAAGCCACTGTCCTGGAGGGATCCGCCATTGTCAACATGAAGATAGGACACAGAAGCTCCTCCCACTCCCGCCAATGAGCTGCCATGCGTTGCGACCGTTGCAACCGTCGTGTGTAGATGAACACATGTTGAATTCCACACTTTACATGCGTCAACTTTGAGGCGTCAGTGACGCCCGTGACGCTTGCAACTCGTCCGGTGTGAACGCACCATTAATGCACCTTTAAGGTACTCAGGGTGAATCTCGTCCATCCCCTGGTGCCTTGCCACCTAGGAACTTACCAACCACCTCAGTGACTTTAATTTGAGTGATGGATGAGTTCCCCTCTGAGACTTGAGCCTCTGCTTCCTCCATGGAAGACGTGGCAACAAGATTGTGGAGGTCCTCAAAGTATTCCTTTCACTGTCAGATAATCTGCCCAGTCGAGGTCAATAGTGTGTGAGGCTTGAATCCGTTTTCAGAACTAATAATCTCCATTCATACATGTTGTGTAATCATATCTTAGCTTGTTTTCTAGTTTCGGATTTCTGGTGAAGCCCATGTTGGCATCTTAGTGTGTGACGGAGTGTAATGAGCTGGTTTGTGTTGGATTTGCCCCCCGTTGCTGCTCAGACCCCCTGGGACGCGGAGTACGATGTGTGGTGGGACGAAGCCATGACCGACTCTCCGGAGGAGTGTGAGCCCGAGTGGCTGGACGCCGAGGACCCGCTGTTCATCCTCTACACCAGCGGATCGACCGGCAAACCCAAGGCAAGGCCCTGGCCGACCCACGGAGTTACTCACTACGGCGACTCGCCGTCAGCGAGGCACCCGGAGGAAAGAAAACTCCTGCTGTGCTTGTAATTTCTCACTTATCTTTCAAGAGAATCACAGCTTCCATCTCCTCTGATAAGCCTGTAATGATGTTAACCGTGCCTGCTTTTACATAATCTGCTGTGAAATAGTGAGAATTAATGACTTTCCAATGTGATTAATGCAATCTTAGAGAGTATCTCTGATTGTGAGCCTGGAAACACGAATGGAAATGATGTCTCTCCCTCTGATGCACAAAATCCATGTAGAATTCATCCATGTTTCATGATCTCCTGTAAAATATGACTGAACTTGACTGTATGTTCCCACAACATGACTCACACACACACACACACACACACACACACACACACACACACACACACCAGCATACACAGCCCCGTCCCGTATTTACGGTGTGCCGATGGTCCATCGTCTCCGCAGGGCGTTCTCCATGCCGTCGCTGGCTATCTGCTCTACACCTCGCTGACCTTCAAGTACGTTTTCGACCATCACCATGACGACGTGTTTTGGTGCACGGCCGACATCGGCTGGATCACCGGCCACTCCTACATCACGTATGGCCCCCTGGCGAACGGCGCCACCAGCGTTCTGGTGAGTCGAAGCGGTGTCGTTCACCTGGCCGACGCACAAAGCCAAGTCATCGTCAGCTCAGCGTGTGTGTGTGTGTGCGTGTGTGTGCGTGTATGTGTGCAGTTTGAAGGGATTCCCGTCCACCCTCACGTCGGCCGCTTCTGGGAGATCATCGAGAAGTACCGAGTCTCTAAGTTCTACACGGCTCCCACAGCGATCCGCCTGCTGATGAAATACGGCCGCGAGCCGCTGCAGAAGTGAGTAACAACACAACTTTTAGGCAACCGCAGGAGAGGTTTGACCTCACACACAACTCTCGTATGTTGAGGAATCTGTGCAGATTTGCCAGGTTTGACCTCTGTGTGGATTCGCCAGGTACGACCTCTCCAGCCTGCGGATCCTGGGCACCGTGGGCGAGCCCATCAACCCGGAGGCGTGGCAGTGGTACCACGAGGCGGTCGGTCAAGGCAGGTGTCCCGTGGTCGACACGTTCTGGCAGACGGAGACGGTAAAAGGACACTCAGAGTCCGGGCGACGTTTTCAGACTTCCCCCTCCTGAAACTGTCCTCTTTTGTGTGTTTGTGTCTCGTCAGGGAGGTCACGTCCTGGCTCCTCTCCCCGCCGCCACGCCGCTGAAACCCGGCTCGGCCGTAAGTCACAGCGTCCCCTCTGAAATTCACGAGCACGCCGGTGTTGAGGGAGCTTCACGTTTTCTCTGGTTGGGGCGTCGTTTCAGACTTTTCCTTTCTTCGGAGTGGAGCCGACCATCCTGAATGAGCACGGAGAGGAGCTGGAAGGCGAGGCCGAAGGTTATCTGGTCAGTTTTCCAATCCGGCCAAACTGCCAAGAAAATTCTAAAAATTTTAAAGAAAACATTCATGTTTTTGATCAAATTTCTAAAGAGTAGCGCTGAGCATCAAGCTGATTTGAAAGCTAACAAACTAGCATTAGCCTCAAAGCCATGCTGTCAGGGGGAGTTTGGAAAAAACACCCATAATGCAACAACTGGAGAAGTTTCAAAGATATGCCATTGGATTTTTACATCAGAAAGTTTCATTAAAATTGATTTATGTTGATTTTAAAGCCATTAATTCTTTTGGTGAAAACAGAGACATTTTGATCCTCATAGTGTTAAAAATGTTGCTGCTGCTGTGCTCAGCATTGTTTTCATGCTGTTGCAGGTCTTCAGGAGGCCCTGGCCCGGAATCATGCGCTCAGTGTACAGAAACCACGAGCGCTTTGAGAACACCTACTTCAAGAAATTCCCCGGTTTTTATGTGACCGGTGACGGTGAGTCGGAGAAATCCGCTTCAAGCTACCATCACTCACAGCTGAAATGTCAGTGGGGGCGAGTCGGCAGCTTCCCTGCTCTGAATTTACATCCTGATGTATCACTAAAGCGCCAGAAGAGCCTCTTGAGGCAGGGAGCGCGATGCTATAAAAACTTCTTTCGGGGGTTACGCAACTTGTTTTCCTGTCTTTGGTTCTCAGGCTGCAGGCGGGATAAAGACGGATATTACTGGATCACCGGGAGGATCGACGACATGCTGAACGTGTCAGGTGCTGCGCCGTGACTCGGTCCGGGACGCCGATCCTTCCTCTTCCCCGTCACCCCATCAAAAAAACAAACAAACCCGGCTTTCGAATCGTCCCGCAGGTCACCTGATGAGCACGGCCGAGGTGGAGGCGGCTCTGGCCCAGCACCCGTCCGTGGCCGAGGCGGCGGCGGTGAGCCGGCCGCACACGGTGAAGGGAGAGTGTCTGTACTGCTTCGTCACGCTCAAAGACAGCCGGGAGTTCAACCGCACGCTGGAGGAGGAGCTCAAGAGGCTCGGTGAGGATCGAGTCCAGATCGAATCCGGCTCGGCTCCGGCTCACAGGAAACCACAGATCACAGATCTGTTCTATTATCTACTTGTTTCTGGCCAGTATGCCATCGTTTTTATTAACATTGAAAGCTTTTAATTTGTTTAATAGCTATAATATGCTCTTTTTATTTTATGTGTGATTTTTAATTAAGTGTTCTTTACACATTTAATGCAGATAAAATAGCAAAAAAAAAAAAAAAAAAAATTACATAATTAAAAAAAAACTACGTAGCTGTAGTTGTATTTAAGTACCACTTCAACTTCGAGGAAAAAAAACACTTAAACACCATTTTAAAGTTGTATTTTTTACAGTTATAGTGACCTCCGGAGCTTTTTCAGGATGACTTCCTGATCACACAGTTTGAATAGTGACCAACAAGAATTCTCAGTTCAGTCAGAAACTCACTGGAATCATTGAAATATAAAGTTATCCTGAAAAAACAGGCAGGAGCAGTGACTTCCTGTCACCAGGCTGTAGCCAATTTATCAAAAATACAGATAATCTAGATAAACTGGAAATGTGTTTGAACAGGTCAAAATAATTGGATGACCCTCGAAATTTTTAGAAATAAATGTCCAGTGACAGAAAACATCAGATGAGAAAAATTAGGATTTTACATATTCGTCTGAGTTACAACAATAAATGCATCCAGTGTGAAACCAACATCATGAACATTCGTCCAAACTGTGGAGCTCCGTTTTCTTTTCATTGTCATTATTAACTCTCTTCTTTTGTTTGCTTCTCAGTGAGAGAGAAAATCGGACCAATCGCGACGCCGGACTTCATCCAAAACGCCCCGGCGCTTCCCAAAACTCGCTCAGGTAACGACCGGACGCCTCGACAACACTCCTCCATCGCCTCCATCTCCCTGCTCCTCCTCCATCAGTCTCCTCTTCCTCCCACAGGAAAGATCATGCGCCGGATCCTCCGTCAGATCGCCCGAAACGACCATGACCTGGGTGACCTCTCCACGCTGGCCGACCCCAAGGTGGTGGAGGTGCTGTTCAGCCAGAGGCGTGAGGCTGCAGCCTGAGCCCCGCCCTCCTCCACCCTCCTCCTCAGCCTTCTCTTTTCTATCTATGCATCGGATCAAATGAAGCCGGTCAGAACCAGCTGCAGGTTCTGGATCGACCGGTTCCCCTGCTGCTCGGTTCTGGATCGACCCGTTCCTCTGCTGCTCTCTGGGATCGAAGGACTGCTCAATTTTCTGTTTCAGTGAAATTGGGAACGTCAGGCGACGATTTAATGAGTCAAACTGAATGTGAGCCGAGTGTTTCATGTGTTGACGAGCACGAGTGTCTTTGGGCCAAAACATCTCTCTCACACACACACACACGCACACATACACACGCACACACACAGACAGACACACATACACACACACACACACACACACACGTTCTCCTGCGGTGATTCAAACCTGCTTTTGTCGCTTCTCTTTTTGAATTTTTCACTCTGCCCAGCTGGTTTTGACTGATTATCAGTGTTTATTTCCCTCCTGTGTTAACATTTGTATGACCTGAGAATAAAATGCTTTCTGCTGCTGCTGCTTTTGTTCTCGCTTTCCCTCTGAGCACGGCGGCTTCCTGGCGCCCCCTCGTGGCAGGAAACGAGCCCTGCAGCTGCCACCTGCCACCTGGGTGTGAGATTCCTGTTCTGCCCCTGGCGGGGCTTTTACCTTTTGGTCCTGTAATGATGCTCCGAGTTTTCCCACAGCTTTGAAGATGAGATGTGTGCAGCAGGGAGCAGCCATTATGGCAGAGCTCAGACATGAGAGGCCTGTTTAATCTTAAGAGTTCTTTTGAAACTGTAAGCGCCAGTCATCTTAAAAAGCACAAAAAGGCACAATAATCTGATTGTTGTGGGTTTTTTTTTTTTCTCCCATCGCCTTTTAAGAGATTAGATTGCAGCCGTTTGTCATGAAAGCAGCTTTGAGGGACTGCGCTCTTCATCATCCCGTTAACGCCGGGTCGCGTACAGTGGGAGGGATGCTCCTTTGTCTCCTCCGATGCCTCGGCGGTCACGTGCATGCGGCGATGTGCGAGCGTGGAGGTGGGCAGGGCGAGGGATGAGGAGGGAGAAAGAGAGAGAGAGAGAGAGAGAGAGAGCCAGCAATGGGGCAACGTTACATCACCGGGCCCAGCACCAGCAGCAGGAGGAGCAGGAGGAGGGGTTACCATGGCAACATCTTCACCACCACCTTCACACCACCCTCCTCACTCCCCTGACTCCCCCGTCTTTTCTTCTGGTCCCACAGCAGCAGCATCAGCTGCAGGATGCTTCAGGTTTTCACACGTTTTCAAAAAGAGCTGAAACAAGCGAAGCGACTCCTCAACATGACTTTTCCACCTGATGCCTCTGAAGGAGCGGAGCTGAATTCAGACGCCAAAATAAGAGAATCAATGATGTTGAAAGGGTTACAGTCTGCATGTTTTAGGACTGAGGGAGGACATCAGCATAAAAAAAAAAAACAATGTATGCACAGGGAGAACATGCAAACTTCAAAATCCTAACCTGGTATCCTGTCATTGTGAGGCTGGCGTGCTTACCACTGCACCACTGTGTAGCAAACAACAAGAGACCAAGAACATGCAATGGCAACAGCAATAAAATTAACTAAAACTCCTCATTAAAATTCAAAATGTTTTCTGTGGGATTCCGTAAGCCTAGTTTTTAAAGATGCATTATATATTACTTTATTTAGAAGTTATATAAAAAAAACTCATATCAGTCTAAGATTAATAAAAAATGATCAAAAAAATGAATTAGAAAAATTTTGGAAAAAAAAATTAATACATCGGAATGAAAAAAATTATTATTTCTGTGTAATTGTACATAAAAATCTCTCTGATGTTGTGCAGAGATCCATTGATCAGGCTGCACAATTTAACCAAATGCAAATGAGCATTTAACGGTTTGAATCTATTGATCTTGGTCATAAACGTTCGACCATGTTTCTAAATGTGTCCCACCTCTGGTAGGTTGGGTGAACACTGGAACTCCGAAGCTGATTTATTAAAAAATGAACCTAACAAACTCAGAGAATGTCATGTTCCAGATGAACAGCTTCCCATTTCCCGCCTCTTTCTGTCTCAATCGATCAGTTTTACAGATCAATTGATCACTTGAATCCAGCTCAGCTCCACGCAGAACAATAACCCCAGAAATAAACAGATTGGTCTGATGTCTGACTGTCTGCAAGAGATTAAATTCAACAAACTGAGGCTCTGAAGCTCCGAGGAGGATCCGGTCAGTGCTGACGGAGCGTCAACCCTCTGACGGCGGCGGAAAGCAAAACACTCCTGAATTATTGATCAGTCTTCAGGAGGTTTGCTCTGTGAAGTCGGGACACCTTCAGTCTGCAGTTCACCGCAACGGAGAACTGATCAATCAGTCCCGTAACCCTCATCTGCAACACACAGCGAGAAAACTCCACAATAAAACTGAAAAAAATCTGCTTCATCTTCATAGTGGAGCAAACATGGGGACCGACTGTGTGTGTGTGTGTGTGTGTGTGTGTGTGTGTGTGTGTGTGTGTGTGTGTGTATTCTTCACATTCTGACAGAATAATATATTCAAAGTGGCACTATGGCACAGTTTTCTACACTAGAACAGCAACAATGTCTGTACACACACACACACACACACACACACACACACACACACAAAACTTTCCTTTGAGGAAATCCTTCATTATTCTGCCTGTGTTGGTGTGAACTCAGATCCATGTGCGTGTGTGTGTGTGTGTGTGTGTGTGTGTGTGTGTGTGTGTGTGTGTGTGTGTGTGCGTGTGTGTGTGTGCCTGCCTGCCAGGCACATCCAAAGCAAATCAACGCAGACAAAAGAAGAATCAAGTCGGCACCAAAATGAATGGTGTCTTTTTGTTTTTGCCCGTCAAAAGGCGGACAGATGGTCCAACTGAACTCCGAGGCGGTTGGTTTTATTTTGTAGTGTGAGTCGAGGCAGGAGGCGCCACATGACTCCAGTAAAATCACTAAAGTTGCATTTAAACAGATACAACAAATTAGAAACTTATAATGGGACAGCACGCCTAGATACTTTCAAAAGAATCTTTCTCATAGTTTTGTACAATTTAAAACATAGTTGCCTGCAGTGGAAAAAGAACAACATGTAACTCAAACTAACCTGTTTAGTCCTTCAGTACCAGTTTGTATCACAAGGTGGTGCATTGAGTTACATTTTATGTGTTTTGCATTAATTCTACACAAACTGAAATATTCCAATGCTTTTTTTTTATTATTTCACATAAACACAATCTGGTTTGGAAACTATTCAACGAAATAAAATAACCTAACGATCACTAACAGTTACATTACTTGCACGACGATTTCATATGAAAACTCAAAACTTTTGTTTCATTGTTGGAGTCTGTTTCCATGACAACGGCGCTCAGAGCTGCTGAAAATGCGACTTTTTTTGTCAAGGGCTCCAAATGTGGAACTTCAAAAAAACAAAGTTTTTACTCTGAGGTCATGTAAACGGGGGAAAACATAACTTTAAAAATCCTCCGACTGCTTCTCCATGGAAACGAGGAAATTTTCATTTGAAAGGCGGTATTAACGGGGCTTCAGTAGCTGATGCATTATTATTCATCCATGTTCTGAGGCAGGGATCCTCAACCACCCGCAATGACAGAATCCAAAGTTTTATTTTGAAAGTGTGGATTTAAATTTCCGTGATTCTGCTCTAAGTTTTATTTTGAAAAGCGCTTGACTTCTGCTGGCGCTTATTTCAAAAACTATGCTTCTTAAAACTGGTCAGTGGTGCCAAAAGGTTCAGGGACTGATTCAACTTGGACTCCTATACAGAATCGAGCCAGGGCTTTTCTCTTTGTGAGGCAGAAGAGCGAAACGCTACACCACTAATTTTCCTAATCTACATTTTACAAAAAGCGCTGTAGTTTTGTGAATCGATGATTTGACGTGCCAAACCGAACGCTCATTTTCCTCAAACGGCTCTGCTGCGTCGGTTCAGGGTTCAAACGGTCGTCACACTCGCCCAAACAAAGGCCCTGCCTGTTTACTGCCACGACAGGGCATCTCTGGTGGAGCTAAACTGAACCCTCCCCTCTCTGAAGCCCCACCGTGACGCCCAGCCTGATCCACGCCGCCGTGAACACACGCCGAGCGGCGTGGCGGCGGCAGCCTGGACGGGCCCTCGGATGAACACTGGAGCCTCTCGGGGCCTCAGGGCTCAGTGTGAATCCCTCGACTGCGCCGTGCACGGTTGGCATGGCGACGCCTCGGCCTATTGTACAGCTCATTGTCCGCTTGGGGCCTTGGTGCGTGGCAGCGTGCACGTGCAATTTGGGGGCCAGGATTTCGACAGAGCAGCGTGGCGCTTTGGAGAATTCATTCAGATATTTCTGTTCAACTAAACGGGTTTGAGACAAACTGATAATCAATGCTTTAAAGTTCACCTGCTCACTGAGAGTAAGCGATTGATTTTCAGATGTTGAGCAGTTGAAAAACCTTATGGTACGTTTTCTGCTGGCCACAAAAACAGAAAAACAGCTGTTCAGCTGTTCAAAAAAGGGAGCGAGACACACCTGGACCCTGGGATGGATCAAAGGAGGCAGGTGTCAAACATCAGGCCTGAGATCAAACTGAAGTGAAATACCTTTTACACTCCTGGTGTGACGAATGACAAAAACAACCCTAGAAACACAAGAAACTCTGCATGTGATTCAGTTTATGAGGGGAAAAAAACACAATTTTCAAAGGTACAAGAATAAATGACAAAATCCAGTAAAAGAAAAAAAAAAGAAATAAAAGTGAGTAATTGAAATATCCAAGAGTCCATATTAAAGAATCTGGGACTGAAATTCTTATATTTCTATGCATGTTTTCTCTAATAACCATTTGGACTATAATTTTTAAACACAGTCACATTCTCCACCAACTAACCACACAGCTTTAACTTTACATTTGATTTTTTTTTTTTCCTTTTCATTTTTCATCTATTGACTGATGAATTTTAACTGAAAGTCGTGGCGTTGCACGTATCATTTGATTCACTGATTCATCCGCAGCAGGCCGACTAGTTTGGCGCATAGTTCACGGCCCGTTCGCGACAATTTGTCGTGACCAAAATTTGAAACAACACATGGCACGCAGTCCCGACGGGTTCACGCACACTTCACGCCGCTTTACGAGTGGTTTGCGACCGTTTGCGACTCGATTCGTGGCAATGCGTGCCACAGAATCGTGCAAGTGTAACCCTGGCTTTAGCCGTTAGCAGCTTTAACAGCGACATGACACGCCACGCCATGCCACGCCCCCCCCCCAATCCCCAGCCAAACTTTTTCCTGCAGGAAACACTTCGTTTGTCATCAAGAAGCAGCTACTGGAGACCAACAGACAACAAATGATTTCCGCTGACGACCACTGGGTCTTTTCATCCACTAACCCAATGACGTATAGAATTACTATAATTCTATACGTCATTGCACTAACCTGTCAGTTACAAATTAGCATGCACCTTGTCTCCCGTTTGTAATAAGCTATTTGCGTTTCTGTGGCAAAAAAAAAAAAAAGAAGAAGAAAACAATAATTACCTCATCGGAAGAGTCAATCTTTTTTTCACCAGCTGTCCTTATTCACACAGAATAAAAAACATTTCCAACGGTGATTCGCGCTGTGGAAATGCGAATCACCGTGGCAGGTTGGGGGGAGAGAGGGAGGGGGGGACACCGGGGACACCTGGGCGTACGTCATGTGGACGCGCCGCTTTATTGTTGTAAGAACACAGAATTCTGCTAGAGGGTGACCGAAGTTACGCACTACAGCTTTAAAACTGCCTTGAAATGCAAAACAACACGCACTTCAAAGCACGATTAATCACGATGAACTGTGGAAATTAATGGTGATCTTTTGACAGTCGTCATGTTTTTAAAGCAGATGTTTTCCAGAGGACCACAGTGGCTCATCCGATTGAACAATGTTTAGAATTTGTTGAGAAAATGACAAATGTGTTTTCTGAGGCCGTTTTAATCTCTGTACATCAAAATACACTACCGGTCAAAAGTTTTAGAACACCCCAATTTTTCCAGTTATTTATTGCCATTCAAGTCACTCAAGTCCAATCAGTACCTTGAAATGATACAATGGTAAGTGGTGAACTGCCAGAGGGTAAAATAAAAAGTAAGGTTACCCAAAACTGAAAAACAGAGTACATTTCAGAAGAATACCAGTCAGTGAGTACAGTTTCCTTCACCATCAAAAGGAAGTCAGAAACTGGGGCAAACTTTGACAGGAAGAGGTCTGGCAGACCCAAAGCCACAACTGAATCAGAGGACAAGTTTCTGAGAGTCGATAGGCGGCTCACAGGACAACTGCTTCAAGCACAGCTTAATAGTGGTCGTAGTAAGCAAGTCTCTGTTTCAACTGTGAAGAGAAAACTTCCAGCTGCGGGTTTGACTGGACGAGTTGCAGCAAGAAAACCATTGCTGAGGCGTCAGAATAAGACAAAGAGGCTTGCCTGGGCCAAGAAACACTGCCGTTGGACTACTGAAGACTGGAAAAAGGTATAATGGACTGATGAATCAAAATCTGAAATCTTCGGTTCATCATTCAGGATCTCTGTACGGCGTAGAGCTGGTGAAAGGATGCTTCCACAGTGTGTGGCTTCAACTGTCAAACATGGAGGAGGAAGTGTGATGGTCTGGGGTTGTTTTGCTGGATCCAGGGTTGGTGACTTGTTCAGAGTGAGAGGCACCCTGAACCAAAACGGCTACCACAGCATCCTGCAGCGCCATGCAGTACCCTCTGGTATGCCTTCTAGTTGGTCAGGGGTTCATCTTCCAGCAAGATAATGACCCAAAACAGAAGTCCAAGCTATGCCAGAACTATCTTGTGAAAAAAGAAGAAGCTGGTAAACTTAAAAACATGGAGTGTCCAGCACAGTCTCCAGACTTAAACCCCATTGAGCTGGTTTGGGATGAAATAGACAGAAGAGTGAAAGCAAAGCAGCCCACAAGCGCCACACATTTATGGGAACTTCTGCAACAGACATGGGAAGAACTTTCTGAAGACTATTTGATTTCTGTTGTAGAAAGAATGCCACGTGTGTGTTCAGCTGTTATATCTGCCAAAGGTGGCTACTTTGATGAGTCAACAGTTTAGGATACGTTTTGGTCTATAAATTGATTCCATAATTTCTTTTTTGACTCCAATTGCTTATTTGTACTATGCTTTGATGTCTGAGTGCAATGAGACATTAAACGGCATAATTTTCAGTAAAAAACACTGGAAAAGTTGGGATGTTCTAAAACTTTTGACCAGTAGTGTAAATCAAACTGATCAATGATTTCCTGTCTCCCACTGTCACAGAGGATCTGTTTAATGGAATCATACGATCATTAAAATGTTTTAGATATAGTCTCATGTGGAGGTTTTTAATAAAACGTCCATTTCAGCTAATTTGAATGAGGAAATGGATGAAAGATACTTTTTTTGACTAAATTATTGCATTGAGATGCACTGGTGGGGCCTTTTAACTGCCAGCCAGCAGCGACAAATATCACTTTTACTCTCCAATTCACAGTCCAAGAATTAAATCTGTAAATTCGAAACTGTTGGCTTTTACTGGAAAAGTCTCGACTTTATGGCTGGCGGGAGTGGCGGAGCCAGAGAGGCAAGGAGGGAGCGATAAAGAGGCAGGGCGGAGAGCCGGAGGCCGCGGTGCCCCTTTCACTCACTTCTGAGGATGAATAATTAACATGGCTGCTGATGGCAGCGAGTGGGTCAGTGGAGGAGGAGGATGCTCTGCTTTTACTTCCATCTGCCGGCAGAGAAACCCTGAATAATTCACGACGGGTCTGAAGTGACTGCTCATACACACAGATTTCAGCCGCCATCACTTTGATGCGAGCTGCAGCGAGAAGGACGACCTCTGGAAAAAAAAAAAAAAAAGCCGTCGTCGTGATCTTTCAGTTCTCATATCAGCCGGATTCACATTTTCCAGAGAAAAAAAGTCACATTTTCTGCAAACTGAACTCATCGTCGCTTCAACCGATTTAACGGCAAACTTTTTAACCTTCTAAAATTCCATTCCAATTAGAGGAAGAAACCAAAAGAGATGGAAAGTAGTTTAATGACAGTAAAAGAACTGGAGGAAATGCAACAAGCAGCACCTGTAAACTGATACGAATTTAAAATAAAAACTGATATGAAGCTCTTACCGTCAGTCGTCTAGTTGAGTTGATGGATTATTCGCTGCAAACCCAATGATGAATCTGGTGGGTTTTTGCTCCTGTTCTGAAAAATGTTTGTTCTTCCTCTTCCTGTGACCTTTGCCCTCTAGCATATAATACCTGTGTCCAACTGCTGCCACCAAGTGTCCAAATCAGGAAACAACTGGGAAATATTTAAATAAACTAGATAAAATTTCGAACACAGGTATAGTTAACGACTCCTGCACTCTGGTTAGAAAGTAGTTTGATCTTTGAAAACAGTGGATTTGCTCTCGACTCTGTGAACAATCAGACACGTTGTTTCTGACTCCCTGGACTCTACAGCGCCCCCTATTGAGGGTAGACCTTAAACAAACATGTCCGAGTCTCCGTGACTCAGAGTTAGCAGCCGATCCAGAAGTTCAGGTCTGGAGAAAGTCCAGGTTTCTCCATCTGGTCCCCCCGCCTGCAGCGGCCGCTCCCTGATGATGCCTCCTCCATGCTGCTGGAGCTCTGAGGTCCTGGACCGGATCAGTGATGGTCTTCAGGTGGTCTGGACTGGTCCCTGGACCATTCACAAAGTGTAGAGCAGTTCTGGGGGATCCTGGTCCTCGAGGACCGCGTTCCAGAACAGATTCATCATAGCGAAGTGGTCACATTCAGGTGTTTTGGAGAAGAGGAACGTTGAAAACATGCAGATCAGAGACCCTCCAGGACCAGATAAACCCACTTCTGCACTCGATAGTATGTTTCAGAGTGATGGAATCTAACAACACGCTTTACTGGACCCTAAATAAAAATTAAACTAACCAGTTTTTTAGACAAGCCTTAGATTACTTTCGTGTTTTCATGGTGTTTTGAAAATGTCGTTTTCATGTCGGGCCACTAGCGGGTGCTGTTGGTCTTTTTTTTTTTCTTTCTTTTTTTAATGAAACCACACATGCGGAGAGAACCAGTTAACTTGTAGTTTTTCAAACTTCTCTTTAATTTCCTTGTATTTCTAGAATAAGCTTTGACGATATTATCTTTAGATTATTTGCAGTATATCAATGCACTGCTCCTCTATAAACGAAGGCAAAGCAGCTTTAGATTGCACAGAAATGCAAAAATGTTTAAATATATTTCATTTTGCTGCTGTTTAAAGTAGCGTGGAGATATCAGTGGTCGTCCTCTTGCGTGACAAGCTGGGAAACATGAGTAAGGTGGCACATATATGACCATGATGCAAGAGGATTTGACTTCTGGGAGGGACACAATCTTCTTATTCACGTTCACTCTGTGTGTGTGTGTGTGTGTGTGTGTGTGTGTGTGTGTGTGTGTGTGTGTGTGTGTGTGTGTGTGTGTGTGTGTGTGTGTCTGCCCCCCCTGACCCACTGTAATCCTGCGGTCTGCACTGTAATCCACACACACACACTCACTCACACACACAGTTCAGGATCAGCGTCGGCAGCAGACTCAGGTCTAACGACAGAGACAATCGTCCATCTAACCTCCAGAGACAGGAACCACAGAGGAAGTCTGTAAATACACATTCATGTTTATTACCGTTTACTATTTACATAAGACTATAGTTCGTTTTAGACATAGACTTTCCATTAAAACATTCATTTTTTTTTTCCTCAACATAAATCTTTTTCTTGTCAAAAGAAGAAAAAAAAAAACAGAAAAACTTCATATCCAATAGTAACAACTGTACAAAGACAGTCTGGTAGTTACAATAATTTACTTAAAAAGGGTTTGTATTTTCTTCAATGCAAATGATGAGACGACAGAAATCCATCACGATGAGTTTGAGCTCCTCCCTCCAGTGACTACAGCTTGTATGTACATGCACTAAAGTGCTAGTGTTCAAAAGGCATGCAAATATTTCACTTATATTTGTACATCTGCCTTCCAAAGTATGCATAAGGTTGTCGTCGCCCTTCGTCCTACATGTCGACAGTCGGACATTCGTAAAAATGGAAATAAAAATGACATCAAGTGTCTGCTTCAGACCCGGTGAAGCACGACTGGCTTTTTTTTCTTTGTTTGTTTCATTTTCCCAAAGTTTTAAACTTGGCAAAAAGAAGGATGGACGCGAGGAGGACTGGACGAAGAAGACACGTTAAAAAAAAAATAAAATGTAAACAGGTGTGAGGAGAGGTGCGAAACCGATGAGGACAGACATGGAGCGGCGAGGAACTCAGGTTCAGGCACCTCTGATGGAAACGTCACGTTCACGTGGTTCTGGGTGGTTTTACAGTACATCTCATGTTCTCGATGGTCAGCTGGTGCTACTGGGTGGATCCGGCCCCCCCTCCAGGCCCGAAGGAGTCTCTGGATCCGGGAAGGGGGGCGGCGGCTCTGAGGTACTGAGGGTGAGAGGAGGTAGAGCGTGGCGGCGTCACGCCGGCTCCTCGCCCTCCAGGATGGGCCTCCGGTGTCCGGGCGGGGGGAAGGTGAACCTCCTCCTGGAGGTCCCGCTCCACCTGGGGGAGGAGGAGGGGGAGCGGGCCGCCCAGCGGGACGGGGGCCGGCGGTTGGCCGGGCGGGCCGGTCTGAGGAAGCAGGAGTCCAGGGGAGGAGCCACCGGAGAGCGAGGGAGGTCCTGAGGACGAGAGGAGGCTGTCAGCGAGGAGGAGGAGGGAAGAGGAAGAGGAAGAGGAAGAGGAGGAGGAGTTCTGCAGGTGTTTAAAACCAGGTGAGACAAACTGAGAAAAAAATAGACAAAAAGAGAAAAGTGAAGACTCCACAAACAAAGTGAAGAATAATGCCAAAAGAACAATGCAGGAAGATGAAGAACTTGAGGCTGAGGCTTCAACTGAGGCCCCGTTTCCACGACGACGTGAAGACTTTTCGTTTCATGTTCACACAGAAACATTTTGAAACATGGTGTCTGTTGACACAGAGAGGCTGGAAACAATGTAATGAGCCTGTCGGGCCACTAGTTGCCGCTGCTGTTTGTTTTAGTGATGAAACCACACACACACACACACACACACAGACGCACACAGACACACACTGCAGAGAACAAAAAGTTCTAAACATTAACACTGGAAAACATGGACGCTGGTATATCCGCTGTCTGTGTTGGAAATGTGTTGCCAGTGGCTGAGCAGCGCCGAGGTGTAAACAGACACCCGAAACACAACAGCAGTTTTGTGTTTTCACTTGAAAACGCTGCCGTGTGAACGGGCCCTTATTTTTTGCGTCTGCCTCTGGCAAGGAGCCCAGGGTCGACATTTCATTGACAATCTTCTGCCACAGAATTTTCCGCGTGAATTGGAGCAGCACCACAAAAGTCACATGAAAACGTGTGGAAAATTCCGGAGCGGCGCGCTCTGACTTTTCTCAGTGTTCTGGCAAATAAATTCTGAGAAAATTCCCAAAAACACGGGCATTTTCCCCCCATATAAGCGGATAAGAGCCGACTGAAACAGAAGAAAAACAATCATTCCTAAACAAGTCCGACGTGCCTGGCTATACTTTCACTTACAGACGTTATTAAAATATCAAAACGTTGGCATTTTTATCCTCTATCCAGATGTGAAAAGCTCATTTCAAGATCTTCCACCAAATTTAAACTGTGAGCTTTCAGGTGTGGTAAGAATTTCAGTCGTTTTTGGAGTTTGTAATGGGTGTGTATTGGAGAGGGTGAGAGAGGGAGAAGCTCTCCATTTAAACCGAAAATAAAATTCCTTCTCTCGTTCCCACGGCCACATTTCTGGCTCAATCTTCACAAATTATACATCAAAATGTAGGGATTTCCATTGTGATTCTCACAATACTTTCATTTTGTGTCTCTCTGAAACGGTTCTCTCTCCAGATGCATTTGTTTGAGGAGAGTGCGGAATTTTCTCCCATCCACTCCAGTGCATTTTGGAGAGACTTTCTCGCTGAAATCCAAAACCTGGCACATTTTTACAAACTCGCTGTGGCTATATGGATGATCCTACAAACATGAAAATTTCAGGATAATTCCATGAAAGGCTTCTCACACTCACAGTATTTTTTTTTCTTCCAGTTTTAACTCTCAGTTCTTGAGAAACGACATTTCTTCAGCCATAGAAACTGGATGAAAAACTGCCAATTCCCTGTCATGGCTGCTGAGTGCAGCTGGTCTCCATGGCAACACACACACACCTGCTGACTCTCTGTCACGGCTGATCTCAGGTCAGAGTTCACAGTGAATATGGACGGGTTATACAAACACACACACGTTCACACACTCTTGGCAGCAGCTGGCAGGCACAACATTAAATTTCCTCTGGAATTTACTAGTTCTTACTATTGATTGTTCTTTGTTTCTGTTTTAAAGAGCTTGTAAAAAGAGTCTACAATTCTACAATTTTATTTAGCAGACGCTTTTGTCCAAGGCGACTCGACCAGTGTTGTACGTCACGACGAGTCATTCCATTTTATCAGGTTCTCCCTACTTCCTCTCACACACACGAGAAAGGAGACTTGTTATGTATTTTGATGTTATTTGTTCCGTACTTGTTTTCCTTCTTCGTTTATTTGTTGAATGATTATTTGGTTTTTCCATGTTCATAATAAACCATCACTGTTTGGCTAATCCCTTCAGTTTCCTGAAGCAAAAAGAATCCTTTCAGTGTGGATTCTGCCTGCAGGTGCAACTGATTCAGGTCTTGATCTTTCGCTGTGGCTCTTAAAGCTTCTATCGAAACTCAAATAATCATCAGGCGATGGATCTGATCAGTATTGGCAGGGACCTGCAGCACATCAGCAAACACACTGAACTCATCGAAAAGTTGCCCCGATGCACCATCACCGTAACCAAACACACAGCCTCAAATGATCCTCAGCGATATCGTAATTATGGCGAGGAGGAATGATTTTACAATCATTTTTTTAATATTTTCAGGATCAGTAAACCTGACAGTGCTTTAAATAATGCAGCGCGAGCTGGAAAAGTCCGACGCTTCAAAGAAGTTAAAGAAGTGTTTAATCCCAAAGTGGACTCCTTTTAATCTCACATTATCAATACATGCTGGTTCATCCTGTTTATGTCAAAGTGAACTTAGTGCTTAAAGAAAAAAGTGGACGGAGGTTTCAGAACGACTGAACCAACCGTCACGCTGCTTTATAAATAGACCATCTGCTGGAGGTAGATTCCAGCTGAGGGACGAGTGCAAAGCAATCGTCCTCTAAAAATACATGAGCAGAGGATGAAATGGAGGAGAAATAATTCACGGGGATGAATGAACCGATGGATGGACGGATGGATAGACGGAGAGACCGATGGATGGATGGATGGATGGATGGATGACCTGCAGGAGGTTCTTCACTAACGGGTAGAAAACCGAGACGGCAATACGGCGGAAACAGGATTAATTCAGGATTTCCTCGCAGACACCGATACTTCACACCACACGGAGCTCATGCAGCGATAAAACACACAAGAAGAGGAGCGACAGAAAACAACAGCTTCACACGACTGCTGGTCAGGAGATCCTGAAAGAAAAATCCACCTCAAAACAGAGCCGATGTCTTAAAACACAGATGATGAACGTTTTGAGTGTTTTATACTCTACTAACAGCACCAACTAGTGGCCCGACAGGAAAACTGTGTCTTTTCCAGTGTTTCTGAAACGTCGCTGTGTAAACGTGAAACTATTCTAAGACAAAAATGTGTTTTCACAAGACAGCTTCTAAAAACTTCAATCATCTGTGCAAAAAAATGTATCTGAAGGTAGATTTTTCTTCCATGCATGCAGAATATGGATGAAAATATTGAGTTAATTTCTCCACCAAAGAGCAAAGCACAGGAGAGGTGATGGATCTTCAGGGTTAATCTTGTGGAGAGCTGGTTAGAGTGAGAGGAAATGAAGAAGAACCGCAGGAAGGGGAAAGAGAGCGGAGACCGCCACAGTCCGCATGGTGATATGAGGTGGAGGACCTGGTGGGAACACACAGCGTTAGAGTCCGGCGAGACCGCATGGAGACCAGGCAGACCACAACCGACCCGGGGCCGAGCGGAAACGGCTGAAACCGGCTCACAAACCGTCCCCGATCCAGACGCAACGTGAAGACTCTGCGGTGAACGCGCTTTAAAGGACCGTTCTGCTGTTTTTTTATTCACTCATTAACTGTGGCTTCAAAAAGCATCGATATCCCCTGAAATTCTCCAGGTTTTCACACATTACGATTTAAATGTATTCTATTGGGATTCCATGTCCAACAAAACATGAATCGGAAGGAAAATGAGTCAAGGTTTTATCATTATATATACATATATATATATATATACATATATATATATATATATACATATATACATATATACATATATATATATATATATATATATATATATATATATATATATATATATATATATATATATATATATATATAATTTTTTTTCTAATAAAAACTGAAAATAGTGCAAAAGTATTTGTCCCTCTAAATAAAATCCAGGTCTGCAAAATGTCTTCAGGTGTGTCAAACATAAGGTCTGTGGGCCAAAACTGGGCCGTAGGGGGCTCCGAAAATTAAAAATTTCAAAGAAAGTATTGATTTTACAGCAAATCTGAAATAACAGCTGGATCTGGGCTCAAAGTAATGCCACAGATATTCTGCACATGTAGATTAATGTTTGCGTATAATTTGCATAGAAGTAAAAAAACTTGATTGACAAATAAAAACTGTGAAATGATGTGCAAAACTGAAATTGTGAGTAGACAGTCATTTACAGATGCAAAATATTTGTGGCATTATATTGAGCCCATAGACAGAGCTCTGCTCAGAGGAGACCAGAACTAAAGAAAACCAGCTCTGCTCATGTCCCTGAACACACCGCCCCACTGTGAGGCACGGTGGAGGCAGCATCATGCTGTGTGGAGGCTGCTCACAGCGGATGGAGGATACTGTGCGGTTGTGTCACATTAAATAATGTAATGTGGTTGTAATGTGACTGAAAGTGGAAAAGTTCAAGAGGGATCGATACTTCATGAAGCTACCGTTCACTCTGAATGACGATCACCACAAAATGTCTCCCCAGGTATGAAAATCCACTTTAAACTCACATTAGGTACACGATTCAGGTTATAATGTGCTACAGGAATAAATAATTGAAAATAAAAGCTGGGGTTTTCAACCACACTAAAATTATTTTCACAATTTAGCCTTTTTTTTTAATTAAAATAACTGAATACCAGCAGAGTTCAGGAGTGTTTGCACGGGCTTTCAAATCCAACAAAGCTTTGATATGAAACACTTTCTCAATCTCTTTCTCTTGATAATCCATCTAGACTTCTCCTGTAATCTGGATTAAACTTTCAAAGCTAAACTTTCTGTTCCCGGAGTCAGTTTGTAGTTTATGAACGGATGAAGGAAAACTGTACCAATCAATAAAATCTGAACAGTTTTCTTGGCTAAAACCCAAAAATGGTTTTGACAGTAATGTGTGTGCTTCATGGCTCATGGGGGGGGGGGGGGGGCGACATGCCAAAACACCAGGACGGTCCTTTAAAAACAAACACACACACGAAGAGGTGAGCAGGCATGCACGTATCAACACCACAACACGCCGATGGCTTCACACACGGTCACGCCGCCGCCCTGTGAGGCATGCATGGATGGAAAGAGGGGGGCGGGGGGTGGTGGGGGGGGGGGGCGGGGGGAGGCTCTGTGGACCGTGAGGTGAGAGGTCCCTGTGGGGGGTGAAGCCACCGCCACCCGGAGGCCGTGGAGGAGGAGGAAGAGGAGGAGGAGGAGGAGGAGGAACTTACATCGCAGAGACAGGAAGAGTTAGAGTCCCCAAGGAGTTGTTAGTATGACAGTGTGGTTCTGGATCGGAGGAGGAGGAGGGGGGGGGGGATACGGGGGGTGGGGGAGGACAGATAGAGTGGGACAAGTTAGCCGGAGGAAAAGAGGAGACACACGGTAAGCTGGGCAAGTCGGAGCGGGGAGTCGGGAGGCTGAATTCACACACACACTCACTTCGGACCTGGAAGAGACACAATGCAGCTCTGAGAGGAGGAGAACACACATCTGGGCCCGGCGACAGCGGCAGTGCACATCTGTACACCTCCATTTGCCAGGGATCAATACAACTGATATCTGTTACTGAGAGCGTGGATCGAACGCTGCGGCAGTCCTGAGGAGCTGCCGTCCTCGGGTCATCCGTTTCGATTTTTCTTTCATTTATATCTTGAAGCTGCTTCGTAATCTGGCGCCATAAAGAACCAGCTGACCGCTTCTCCTGGGTTTTGTAGTGAAAGAAAGACATCATGCGTCTGACTGCTGGCAGAAACACCTCAGCTCCACGTCTTTCACGCTACTTTCACAATTTCACACAGTCAAAGGCGCGTAGAGCCTGTTTTACATGTGTTGTGGCACTCATTTTATATGTTTTTATATACTTTTTTATGTATTAAAGAGTGTTTATCAAATGAAAAAGATTCCTCATGTTTATAACGTCTTGTTCTCTGCAGCGTGCGTGTGGTTTCATTATAAAAACACCCAACAGCACCCACTAGTGGACCGGCAGGTCGACTACATCGCTTTCAGAGTATCTGCCGTTGCCGTGGAAACGGTCACCACTAAGGAACGTGTTTCCACAGGAAACGTGGAATTACCGTGTGCTGAAGGGGCGGTGGGGAAGGCACTGAGCAGCTCTCCAGGTTTACAGGGAACAGATCAAATCACTACAAAAACTAGAAGCACTTAAAAGTCTGGTTGACCGTTTAATTGGAGCCTGTGGATAATGAATAATTATGCAGCTTCGCAAATGGGATGCCGCTCGGTATGTAGCGGAGAGATCATTAATTCCCCTTCTTCAATTATCAGGCACATAAATCAGATCGCAGAGAGAGCTAAAGCACAGAGGAAGAAGAAGAAGAAGAGGAAGAAGCTACAGAGGAATCAGGACTGCAGAGGAGAAAACAGGCCGAAGAGGAAATCTTAAAGAGCGTCTGCCGTAAACAGAGAAAAGTTAAATATTTTAACGTTACCATTGCATCAGTCAGAGCTTTCGATCTGAGAAAAAAGCATCAACATTTCAGTGGTTGTGCAAATTACATGTTAGCTGCTGTGTTTTTTTTTTTTTTTTGTTGTTTTCTCTGATTGTCACTAGGATGGCGAATCCGTGGAGCCGTCAGCGTGTCAGGAAACACGGGCCAAAGATCAAATGCGAGATGAAGCGACCGATCCGGTGCGTCTGTGTGTTTACCTCCATACATCCGGGCTGCGCTCGGTCCGAGTCGGCCGGCCTGCCGCCGCCGCCGCCGCCGGCGGGCGCCCCGGCCTGCAGCCTCCTCTCCTCCCTGAAGCTCTGCTCCTGCAGCTTCTTGTTCAGGATGCGCGCGGCGTTCTCGGCCAGCGTGTATCCCGGCGGCGCCGACAGGTCCTGCCGTATGCTGACGACCTCCGCGTTTCTGTCGCCCTGCGTCTCCACGATCAGCTGCACGGGGCTGGGCGAGCGGCCCCTGGCGGCCCGCTGGCACTCGGCGGCGGCGCCGTGGGCCGGGCTGGGCTCGGTGGTGGGCGGCGGCGTGGGCCGGGAGCGGCTGGGCGACTTGTTGAACTTCTGCATGGCGTCGTAGACCACCGGCGTGTGGTCGATGATGTTGAAGAGGCTGGACAGGCCGTCGTTGATGGTGGTGTGCACCGGGCTGTCCCGGGTGGTGGTGGAGCGCGCCCACGCCGACTCGCTGTTGCCCTTCTGCGGCGTGGTGGGCGTGGGGGCGCGGCTGTTGTTGGGGAGGTCGTTCTTGTTGGACGTGGACAGTTTGCGCTGGAGCTTGGGCGAGCCGTACTTGGGCGAGCAGCAGGGCCGCTCGAACTTGCTCTGGACCACCGGGGAGTACTGGACCTTCCTGGTGCTGCGGGACGGGGACGAGATGGGCGTGCCGCCGCCCTTCGGGGTGAGGCAGCGGTGGGGGCTGCTGGTCAGGTTCCTCAGCAGGTCCGTCTGCAGCCCCACGCTGATGGTCTGGGTGGTCTGGGTGCCTCGCGTGGTGAACCCGTTGGTCTGGCAGGCCGTGTCCCGGACGGCGGGCCCCGGGGGGGAGCGGATGGCGTTCCTCACGGAGATGGCCACCTCCTTCATGTCGTCGCTCATGTTCCTGGAGAGCTGCAGCTCCAGGGACGAGGCGTAGCCCACCGTGGGGCAGATGGGGGACTGGCTCGGAGAAGTCCTCAGCCCCCCTCCCTCCAGAAGACAAGGCCACCTGGTGCTGCCGAAGACCTCGTCGGGCCCGCCGACCCCCACCCCCGCCTCGCCGCCGCCGCCGCCGCCCCGCGCTTTGGTCCCCTTGGCGTAGAGAAAGTCCGGGTCTTGGGCAGTGGTGCGCTCGGCCCCCCCCGGCCTGGTGGGGCTGTGGAGGATGTGGACCCCGTAGTGCTCCAGTCCCACCCCGGCGGCCCCGGCGCCGTTGCCCCTCAGCGGCGACTTGTGGCAGTGCTCCGGGCTGCTCAGGGTGCTGGTGGTCAGGGTGGCGCTGGTGGTCAGGAACCAGGAGGCTGGCTGGAATGGATCGGGGACGGGTTCCCCCTCCCGGACCGGACCGGGGCCCGGGGCCGACGGGGGGAAGTCCCAGCCCTTGTTGTTGAACTCCTCGATGTACTTGAGGTCGTCCGGAGAAAGAGGCGGCGTGATGTCGTCCTGGCCGGGGTCGCCGGGTCGAGTCTTGTCGGGGAGGAACGGCGAGCTATCCATCAACCGCTGGAAGTCACTCATGGAGCAGACCGACTTCGCTCTGCAGGACACACACACACACACACACACACACACACACACACACGCATTTAAAATGAAGTGAAATTCACACCAAAGGTCACAGAAGTCTCCAGTCATCGTCCTTGTTACTGAAGAAGGCAATCTGCTTCTGTTGATGGTTCAAAACATCATCTTTCAAAGCGACTCCGTCTTTTTTAATAGTTTATAACGGCCTGAATTATTTAACTATATTGTGACCTAAATCTTCCCAAATACTCCACCAGGAGGAAAATCTCTGCCACGCCAAGGAGCTTGAGACTGAGCTCCACAGCAGAGCTGAACAATCAGTAGCCGATCGGACGAACTGCCTCACCGGAGCAGACTTCCTCCCTCCCTCATGTCCTCCTCCGGGAACGCAGCAGTTCCTTCGTTCTCCGAAAGCTCGTTCAGGGCCTGAAATACACAAAATAAATGTCATGTGAAGTGATAAAGAAAACAAAAAAAGGCTTCAATGAATGGATTCTGGCTCTCTCAGCTCCAGCTCCAGAGAGCAAGGAGATTTATCTTCTAACATGTGACATCTATGTTTTTTTTTAAGCTTTTTAACATTAATGATTAAGTTTTTAAGGGTATTTCATTGGGTAGTTCAGACATGAAAATAGCAAAATACCATAAAAGACGATATGAAAATTAACGCTAATACACACTATTTATTTATAATAAAACCTGCAGAAAATATGCAAAACTGGTCCAAATTGCACATATTGGCTGCAGTCAAGCCTCTTGTTGGCCGGTTTTGGCCCACGAGTCTTATGTTTAACACTCCTGACTCAGATCATAAAGAAAAAGTTTAGATAAAAAAGCTGAAATAATTCAGACTTTTAATATTTCTATTTGTAAAAGTCATAAAAATGAAGAGTGTAGTACTTTCCATTCATCAATTTTAAAGGAAAATATCATAAATATATCAAAAAAGACACCGTTTTTTTAAAGAATTGTACATTTTAAGTGATAAAACTGTATTTTTAAGGCTTTCCTGACTTTACTGAGCAGTCTCGATGTCTAGGCCGAGAGATGCTGACCTACTCGTGAAGCCTCACGTTTCCTCTCCGTCACGCCACACTCACCTCCTTCATGCAGGGGAACCTCTTCTCGCTCTCCAGCCTGCAGGGGGGGGGCACCTCCAGCCCGCCCAGGGGGTCCAGCGTCAGCGCGTCCAGGAAGAGGTTCTCGGCGGGGCCCTTCAGCCGCGTGGCGGCGCCCTGCTCCTCCAGCATGGCGTCCGAGTCGGAGTGGGAGCGCGTGGGCGGCGGCGGCGGCGGGGCGGGGGTGGACGTGCAGGGGGAGCGGGGGGCCCGCGGCGAGCGGGGGGGCGAGAAGCCTCCTCTGTGGTCCTCGCCTCGACGGGAGTTCAGCTCTCTCTGCATCTGGACGGAGGAGGAAGCGGAGTGAACGCCGTTGTCATGGGAACGGGGCCTTTATTCTGATCATCAGTCCACATGGAGAACATGCAGACTCACAGAAAGCACTGGGACCTCACATTACTGCAGTTTAATCAAACTGACAGGAGGAAGAACAGAAAACTCTCCGTTTTCACGCTGCTGCATCGCTGCATAAAGCATCTCTGCTTCCCGCCGTGCGGCGGCGTTCGGCGCCGCGTCAGCAGTTTTCCCCTCCGGAGCCGGAACGCGTGAAGAAGAGCTCACGAGGCGTCACGGCGTGACGTCCGGAGACACAAACATGCTGCAATAACGCCACGGCTGCTCCGACCGCACGGCTCAAGAGCACATCAATAATTCAGCCGACGCCGACGCCGGATGAGCGAAAGCAAACGCCGGAGGAGAGAATCGGCCCGAGAGGAGAGACACTCCGCCACTTCCTCGCTTCATCCTGACTGTGGATTCACTCCATCTCCTCACATCACGTTCTGCTCTTCCCGCTGGACCGATATCACGTCCTCACACAGATGAAACAAAATTATTCCATACACTACACCGTCTTTGCAAAGGAGGTTCTGACTTCCATTTTTCTAAATAAATCCCATCATGCCTCTCTTCTCATCCGTGTGAAAAAAGGCCGTAAAAATGAACCTGAATCAGGGGCGTCGAACACATTTTAGATCAGCCTAACTTCATCTTGAGAGGATACATCACCAAAGTGTCGATATTCTCACAAAATGCAAATAATTACTGCAGAAAATGACTCAATTGATCCTCAATGTTTTCTTTGAAATCTTTTTATTATTTGATTTGTGTTTTGGCCAGATTAGAGCTCCGTGAGGGTTTTGGCCCACGGGCCTTATGTTTGACACTTCCGGTGTTTTGTTTTTTTTTTTTAGTTTAAACTTCATTCTGGAGCTTGTGAACGTGTGAAAATCCAGAACAGTCCAGCTCCTCCTCCTCCTCCTCCTCCTCCTCCTCCTCCTCCTCCTCCTCACCCTCTCCATCTTGCGGTGCAGCTCCCTCATGCTGCCGTCCCACTCCTGCCGCTCGCGGTCGAAGCGCTCCAGCAGCTCCGCCCTCTCGCGGCTCCACCTCTTCTCGCCGTGCTGCAGCTTCCAGCGCAGGTCCAGCGACGTGCTGTGGCTCTCCGCCAGCAGGCGCCGCTGCTCCTCGCGCTCCTGCTTCAGGGCCCGGCCGGGGTTGGCGGCCGGACCCCCGGATCCTCCCTGAGCTTCTCCTCGCACCTTCGACCGCTGCTGCTCCTCCTCCTCCTCCTCCTCCTCCTCCTCGTCCTCGTCCTCCTCCAGCTGCTCAAACCACAAACACACCGAGACGGAAACATTCTGTCAGCAATCTACTGTCAAACACATTTTAGTTCAGCGGCCAGAAACGGTGAAACAGTGTCATGATGACAATAAAATTTTAACTTTAAGGTTGCAAAATAATGTGAAATGTCCAAAAAAAACAATCGAATGTTCAAAAATTCAGTGTCTCCTTTAAATTTTTTCCCATTTGCTTGGTTTGGTGCCTCACGCAGGCCAGTTTTGGCCCACGAACCTTATGTTTGATGCATCAGCACATACAGAAATGCACGATAAAGTGCTTCTACTGGATATTTAATCACTCCCTGCTGCTCATCAACCCGATTTATTGATTTTCAGGTCATCTGAGCAGGTGAGTCCTGATCCAGGAAGCAGGACGAGGAGAGGAACGGCGCCGCCGCAGAGCGAGGAGGAGCAGGTGGAGGCTCCTCCGCCGCCTTACGTAACGCTCATTGACAGAATGAGGAAAAGCCCAGCGCAGTAATCACTGCCGATGTCTAAATCCGTCACGTCTGCTCGGCGTGATAACCACGCTTTAAAAGAGCCTCCCTGAAGTCCTGCGTCTGACAGAGGAAACGCAGAACGCCGCTTCTCGCCGCCGTTCTCCGTCCTGAACCGAGCAGGAAAAGATCATCTTCCTCCTGGAATTCAAACGTCTTAATTGGCTCCCAAAGCGCCGCTTTTTCCTTTTATCAGAACAAAGCTGAGAGAGGAAACTCCTCAGAAAGGAATATTTAATCTCCAAACAGCAGCGAGGAAGAAAAACAAGAAAACCTTGAGTTTACGTGTGACAGTAAGAGTCTCACTTTAAAAAACACACGTTACATAATATATACAAGTATCTGCTTTTCTCCTCTGATCGTTTTGTTTGCTGTGAAATTGAAAACACCTTCAGCACATCTATACAGACATGTATAGACACAAAAATGACTATATTTACACTGTTTGCAGCCATTTCTTACAAGCTGAATATTTTAAAAATGTGCTTTACAGGTGTCAGAATAAAACAAAATCAGCACTTTAGGTCTTGAGTTCAGACTTACATCAAATTTTTTTAACATTCACAGCATTTTCCTTCAGTCTAGTGATGAAATGATCCAATTTAAATGATGCCTGAAGACGTAAATATTGAAATAAATGTGATTTGATCAGTTTCATGTGTTTAACAGGTTGTTTTTTTTTCCTCAAAAAGTCACAAAATGCTTTAAAGCAGTTTTTAATAACATGATTGGGTTAAAGATGTTCATTTTCATGTATTTCAGAGAGCGCAGAAAGGTAAGACACCAGTTAAATTATTGATTCAAGCCTTTTATTTAATAGTAGAGAATCTAAAATGTATGAACGAAAATGGACTTCTAGCATCGGAACTAGCTCATATTTAAGTTTTAGTGCTTAGTTTACTCCTTGTTTAGGTTTGTAAAAGGAAATAAGTCCTGATTTCCTTCTGAAGTTCAGTTATTTGAGGTTTGAAGAGCATTTCTGCAGTGTTTTCGTTGCACTTCATCTATTCATCTTTATCCAAGACGTTTTTCTTTGAAAGAGAAAATTATTAAGATGAGCTATTTTATGACACACATTTTTCTGTGGTTTCATTAAAAAAAAAACAACGGTGTCGAGTATTTGTGGTTTGTGATTATGAGGATTTCTCACCTTGTTTTCAAAATTCTGCCGTGAAAACATGAAACTTCTCTGAAACTCATTCATTCATTCATTTTCCGCCGCTTCATCCCTTTCGGGGTCGCGGGTGGCTGGAGCCGATCCCAGCTGCTGTGGGCGAAGGCGGGGTACGCCCTGGACAGTTCGCCAGTCTGTCGCAGGGCTCTGAAACTAAAACCCAAAAATGATGCTTTTTCCCTTGAGACGCTGCGCAAACAGGGCCTCAACCTGAGGCATGGACACAGTTTGAGTTGGAAATGCTCCGATCAGCTTTTTTTAAATAAAGTTATTTGATATGATTAGCATTTGACCTGCAGGCCCACAGTAATGTTAAGATTTATCATTTAAAATCTATCAATACATGAAGGGAAGTGAAGAATCAGCCTCCCTGTAATGACTCCAGTCATTTCCTGACTTTTTTTTTGTTGGTTTTTTTTTTTTTTTTTTTTAATGTTGAGAAACAAACCAAATTCATCTGTTGGTACGATATTTAAGTGACGGTGGTGGACGCTGCATTTCTATCTGAATCGAGTCTATTTTCTTACAGTTCGCAGCTCTGCCCGGTTGTATCGAGCTAAAAGCATTTGACTCGAGATGGGAGCTGAGATATCGGGTCGGCAGGCAGAAAGCCTCCGCCTTGTTTGTTTTGGACGTGTTGCAGGTTCGCCCCGAGCGGGATTTGATCCGCGGAGGAGTCAACATGTTTACTGTCGGCGGGCGCTGCGAGCCAGATCGCGCCCTGCGCCTGCAACGGCGGCCGCTGAGGCGCCATCTGTACCTGAGCGACCTGGCTCTTCATCTCGGCCCACTTGACCTCCCAGGCGGCTTTGTCATTGGCGTAGGACTGCTGCAGCTGGCTCCGCCGCGCCTCCTCCTCCCGCAGCTCCTCCCGAAACTCGTCCAGCAGCGTCCGCAAGGCCTGCAGGACCCGGCGGTTCTCGCCGAACTGCACACACCACACACACACAGACACACAGACAAGTGTCAGCTCAGCAACTTCCACTCTTATCTGAAAACACGCGACGGATTCGTCTCCTTCTTTTATCTGATCGTGTCCTTTGTGTCTTTTCAGAGCACTCTGGGATGAACCTGCTTCGTCAGTGCTTCATAAATCAATTTTTTTTTTTTTTTCACTTTAACGTCTCCATCTTTGTTCCCATCTCTGCTTTTCAGCCTCGTCCCTGCTCTGACCTCTGCAGCAGGGGTGTGTCTGAACCCAGAAGGCCCCGGACGACCGATCGCTGACACTCCTCCAACACGTCCTGAGGCGGCGTGCGCGGCCGCATACAGATGAGAAAGGACGTGACAAGCTGCTCGCCCTGGAAGGAGGCCGGGAAGCCCAGCAGGAGGTCGACCACAACCCTAAACCCATCACCTGCTCTCACTGTCACTTCCTTCTACCGTGCCCCTCACATGGAGAAAACCAAAAACAGACAAATACTGCTGGGTAACATCAAGACGAATCCATAATCCCCCAGGAAAGCAGCCAAACCAGAAAGCCCCATCACATTTATACCAAAAGGAAAGATTTAGTGATGAGATTATTACTGATGGACGCAAAACTTTCAGAGGGAGCCTCATTTTTCTGCACATTAAGATAAATGGCGATTACACTCAAGTGTCCCCGATGGAGACGTCGTTTGTGAAGGAGCCTGCAGCAGGAAACCACCTGCAGCTCCCGAGTCTCAGCGAAACGCATTAAAAACACGGATATTAGAAAGAAAGACGGACGGATTTCATTCGGAGTCTCTCCTGATCACAGGAACGAGGATAAAACCACATGTCGGACCAGAAATCACAACACGACAGAAAGTGAAGCACTTAATGCTGCTGAATAATGCATCCGGGACAAAGACGCTCACACTCCTGGTTCTCTAACGGGGTGAAGAGAAGAGCCGCCGCTTCCTTTGTCTCCCGTGAGACTGTAATATTTCAGTCGGCTCCAGAAGACTGAAAAAAAAAACAAAAACCAAACAGTGTACAGAATAATTGCCGCCTGTAAGCAGCTATCTGGGTCAACACACTCATCTGCATACTGGTGCCAAACAGCGCCGATGAAACGATGCCAAACATTCAGTGAATAAAAGAAAGAAAGAAAAAAAGGAAAAATAATGAACGGCGTCACTTTGGTGGACAGACGGTCAAAATCATAACAAAGCATCAAGTTTTCACTAATATTCTAACAGAGAACCTTTCTTCATTCATAGAGATCCTAATGTGGAAAACCCATAACTGTGTCACCTAAATAATAATAATATTAATAAAACCTGATCTGTTTAACTCCTTTAACACCAACTTTATTCTGATTTTAATTAAAATTTCTGGAGCTGAACAAATAAAATGAAGACAAAAATAAAGCAAGGTTGAAAGGTTTTGCTGTATAGAAATATAAAGGGCCGTATAAAACTTTAATCATCCCCAGAAATGTCCAGATCCTTCTCCTCGTGGCCTGAGCGGAAGGTGACAGGTTCATCTGCACCAAACTGGACTCACAGCATGGCGGAAAGTGAGAAACTCTCCAGATGTGATAACTTCCAGGTAGCTTCAGCATGCTAACACGCTAACATGACACAAGGCTAAAATGGAGGATTAGGGCCGTGTTTTTCAACCCCTGTGCCATCATGGAAAGGCTGGATTATGCTTTCTGTACGAACGTGATGCCTTAAGACACAGTAAATAAATAAACATAGATTAAGAAAAAAAGGCTGCTAGCTTAAAGCTAAATTCTATAGGAAAATCCATTGACAATGCTAACAGTTACCAAAACACACACACAAACAGAGAACTTGCTGGAACAAATTAAACTGAATATTTGACTTAGTAAATACAAAGAACAAACTCTAATTATTTCAATAATAACCAGCATAGATTTTATTCACTCAAGAAAACATGAATAACAAAAAAAAAAAAAAATTCTGACAAAACACAGAAAAAGCAGCTACGGTGGCCCAAAGGGCTCAAAACACAAATCAAAAATTCATCCAGAATTTTCCTTTTTTTAGTCATTATTCAAGTTTTTTTGAGTGAGGAAAATATATTCCTGTTAGAGGAGGAGTACATATAACACACAAACACACAGAAAGACACAAGCTCCTCCTTAATAGTTAATAATTATCTTTGTATTAAGAAAATATTTCTTTTTCATCAAGAATTAACTTTCTATATTCAGTGTTGGTTCAAACCATTTGAAAATGTTATTTTGCTGCATTTTTTTTTTTTTTTTAATACCATCAGCTGCCGACTTTAACGGGATGGTTTTGGGAGTTCCTGCGTGATTTCAGTCTCACACTCGTACCTGTCTGTGGTGCTGCAGGTGTCGGTCGGGTGAGGGCAGGGGGAGGAGGGGTCCCGGGTCGGGAGTGTCCGCCGGGGTTTGTGGGAAACAGAGTCTGTCGTCTCGGTCGGGGTCGGCCTCCGCCTGCTCCACGATCACCCCCAACTCCGGGAATCCCTCCGACTGGATGAGACAGAGGAGAAAACCGTCAACTTTCTGCAGCAAGGCATCCTGGTTCTTTTAATCAGTCCACCTCTGGTGAATGATCTGGTTTATCGTCACTGAAAACATGCAGTGTATAACACACACACGCAATATACAGACTTGGAGAAAGTTTAGGTAAACAAACGCACCTCTTGGTGTGGCGCCTCGTCCCCCGGGTCGTCCCGGCGTCCAAGCCTCCAGTGCGTGAGGATCCAGCGGAGCTTCATGTAGACCATGATGCTGTTCCGCCTGAAGAGTCGGACCTCCTGCTGCAGGGCGGCTCGCTCCTGAGCCCAGGGCACCTCCAGGCCCTGCAGGCCCTGCAGGCCCGGCAGATCCAGGCCTTCACGCTGGACCTCCAGACGCAGACGCTCGTCATCCTGCTGCAGGGACAGGAAAGGGTTATTTGAAGGTGTCAAAGGTCATCTGTATGACGTCTAGTTAAAGCCTCCATTCTCTAAAGACAGCAGAGTTCCAGTACCTGAGGCAGAGGAACCACGGCTTCCCGTTCGTCGGCCGTCGCCGCCCTCATCCTTCGGTCGTGATCCAGGCGAAACTGGAGGTCGGGAGGCGGCGCGTCCCGGAGCTGAGGCCACAAACCGCCGCGCAGCACAAAACACAGCAGAGGAAATGACTTGGAGCAGCACACACACGTTGATCTGCTTCAAACCAAACAGCTGATTAGATCTGTTCCCTTCAATATCCTCAAAGCAAAAAAGTGGAAAGTGCTGGTTAGATTCTGTATTTTTGAGCCTTATTCACTGACGTAACACCTGGTCTTTAAGGTCAGACTTTTAAAAGTACGAAGATAGATTCAGAGGGCCCTCTGCTAGTTTTCTCTAGGCTTCGTTCCTCTCCTGCACAGTTGCGTTTCACGTGGGAACGTGCCGATACCAATACCAGCAGGAGGTTTGGGCTTCGATTCTGCACGGAGCACCTGAACTCAGAAGAAGATTCCCGATGCCACCTGGCGAGTGTTACGTGACGTCGTGGGTCGGCAACTTCACAGGTACGCAATGAGAGGACGAGCGATGCTACAGGCTAACGAGTTTCGGGGCTCACACACCAGCGATGCGATATATTAAACATGATTAAAGTGTAACTGCTAGGCGTGCTGTGTATTATTTGCATGTAGAGTATGAATTAGACTTCATAGCATTTAAAGTACTGGTATCAGTATCGGCAAGTAGCTCCTGTAATGGTTGGGCTCCCTTACTCTTTTGAATAGTTTGGTTTAATCTTCTTGTAATGCTGTATTTTCTTATTTTGTTTGAGTTAAGAAAAAAAACTCACTGTCGTCTTATTCTGACAAGTTTCCAGCAAAACTTTGGGGAAAGTACGAGGAACACAACTCTTCTTTTATGAGAATACAGACTGAAGAAATGTTTTGATGTTTGTGCAGGACGGGAAGTTTCTCCGGGTAAAAAAACAGCACCGGGTGAGGAATGGGATGCTCATGTTTATGGTGTTGAATGTGATGGTCGGTTATTTGCTTGTAAAACTGAGAATTTAGAGATGAAAAGAGGGTTTAAGAGGCGATCGCTGCCTCTGGCCATGGACTGCAGCCTCGCTCCAGCAGTAAGTTGAGCTGCTGGTTGTGTTCTGACCCTGGATCACCTCCCTGTCGGCCCAATGTCAAATGCAAATCAACCCGGCCTACAGCGCAGCGCTAATCCCGCTACATCCAAGCTGCTTTCCCATTCATTCAGTTCACCTCGCAGATTACACTGCGGCAGAAAGGCTCTGTGGAGGGGGGGGGGGGGACAAAAAGAACTCCACGCCGATGTGCCGTAACTGTAACTGTAACAGTGATGTGTCACGCCGCCGTTACGTAACTACGGGTGAATTTCTCAGCGTGAGGCAGCGATTATGAATCTCGGCGTCCTGCTACGGCGCAGTGGAGGCACTGACGGGTTTAAGCGCTCTGAGCCGGGGGCTCTCATCCTGCTGATTGTGCTTTTAGCCTCACGTTGTCCGTCCGGTGCGTCCGGCCGCCGGTGACACTTCATCGTTTTTTTTTTTTAAACATATGTTGGATTTGCTGAGTCGGGTCGCGGTGAAGCGGCGCCAGAGGGCAGATTCAGCTCTGAAACACTAAACCCACACAAACTGACCCTCAGGTCAATGAGCTGCAACTGTACAAGAGAAATATCAGCTCAAAAAAAATCTCACAACACAACTTAACTTCTCACTTTTTGATTATTTATCTTCCACTTATATCCTGATGGAAATCGCCCAGCAGCGTACGGCACCATTAGAAAAGAAAAGCAATTAAAACATGTCGAATTGAAGGAGAGAGAATGAGGAAAATTACCACCTGTAGCTGTGAGAGTGTGAAAAAAGAGTGAATGGAGTGAAAGTGTGCTCATCCAAAAGTGAGGCGCTGGACTGAGTGGCCCAATATGATCCCGTTTCACATGGAAAAGCAAATGAATTGAGATTAAACTGTGCTTTAAAGCTCCTCAAAATATCACGTGAAAGCTTTTTAGAGGCAATTTTATACATTTTAGATTTGTCTTTTTCAAACCAGACTCTTCATATTTGACCTGTACATGTTAGAAATCAACCCCAGAACAGGAACTGTTGATCATTTCCATCATCTCATGCACATCGGTGCAGATTTCAGCCCAGATCTTGTGAGTTTTCCCATAATTCAGTGAAGCAACGCCTCTATTCACAAATATTAATTCAAATAATGAAGATTTTTCGACGAGCGCAGATGAAACCAGACTGGATAGATGACAGCAGGAGAGGAAAATGTGGGATCAGGCTTCAGTTTGTTCTGGAGTTGCTGGCTGAGTTCATTGTCTTAGAGCAATGTCCAGGTCAAACATGGTCCGGATTAGCGCTGGAGGCTGATGGAGGAAGGGAGATGGAGGAGGCACTGACCTCTGCTCTTAAAGCCAGGGGCCTGTGGTACCTAGAGAGTCCCGTGGCTCCCCTGCTCTGGGCCTGGCTCTGGGGCTCCACGCCTCGCTCCTGTCCTAGACGCCACTCCAGCTCATCCCTCTGACCGGACTGTGAGTGACGTGGAGGGGAGGGGAGGGGAGGGTAGAGGGGGGGGGGGGGGAGAGGGGTGACGGGTGGAGGAAACAGGGGGTGCGGGTGGTGGCGGCGGTGGAGTCGGGGAGATGCGTGAGGCGAATCGTGGACAAAAACAGACAGGAGACAACAAACAGGGCAGTGAGGGGACGGGGGAGAACAGCGGTGGGGGGGGGGGGGAACAAAAATCAAACCATAAAAACAGGAAATGGGTAGAGAGGAAATCAACTAACAGACGGCACGGTGTGGAGACAGACGGACTAGAGTACGAAGAAAAGCGCAAAGAGGAAGACCAACTTAAAGATGACGGCGTATGAGAGGGATGAGAAGAGGACGAGAATGAGGATGAACAAAATCATGGGCTGAAACATCTGGCGGGAACACAAAGAGGAACCAAGAGAGGGAGTCGGGAGGAGGAGGGGGGAGGGGGGAAAGAATGCAAAACACTCGTTATGAAGCGCATGCAATGAGGGATACATGAGTCCAAACCGACAGCTGAGAGATACCACAGCAGAGAAGTGCAGAGCGAGAGCTACGGCCACGCCGGGTAGGAGGAGGACAGTCGACACATGCCCGTGCACAGCGGGGCGGGACAAGCGCTAAACTACGGAAACCTTGCATCTCCAGCCTGCACGATGCACATTTCGGGCAGGAAATACAGCATTTTCGGCATTTGTAGGCGGCGACATGCCGGCCGGACCGCTGACGGGAGCGCAGAGCGTCCGCGCTCGTTGTCATAGCAACACATTTCAAGTCAAATATGCGGGAAAAAAAAATAATGGAACCAAAATCCTTAAGTTTTCATTATTCGGCAGGTAAAACACTTTATTCACATTTATTTAAGAGGCAACATGTCATCTGAAACTTCTCATCCTTTAAAAGTGATTAAAGTAACAATATTGTCTAATTACGTTGACATAATTTATACAACTAATCAGAGATAAAACATCAGAATGACTTTAATTTGTCACTTGATCATGACAAAAGAGCAATTAAACATACTGTGAATGCAAATAGTTTAAATTTCATGACTTTTATGAGTTTTCTAGGTTAATTTAAATGATGCTACTCTGAATTATAATTCAAATTAGGTCACAATACTCAAAATGTGTCTTCTTTATCACTGAAACTGGTTTTTAATGAATCAGATTATATATTTGGGAGTACTTCCCCCTCTGGTGATGGCACGTCTACATTTTTTTTGCTCTTTCGGTTTGTTCATTTCAAACTCGATTCGCAGACTCGTTAGTTGCAGCGGTCAGCTGCGGCTAAACCACCCAGCTTCACCCAGACTAACCGGAGAGTCCAACAGGCGGCGGAGCAAAGCAGAAACAGAACAAGCAGCTTCAGAACATGATCTCGCCACAGCAGACTGGCTCCTTCGGGAAGTGCTCTGTTTGATTCTACCGGATTAGAAAGGGACGTCCGAGACGCTGCCTGATCATGCAGCACACAGATAATGAACCTGCTTTGGGAGAGTACACAGTATGTTGACATGTCGACTCATTCAGAGCTGCAGGAAAACAAGGACAGGAAGCAGGATGCCAGCCAGTGAGGTTCTCACACAGCGCCATGCCACTCTTGTTTTGGGCGTCCGACAGTTATTCTTGTCATCGCACACACTTATGCGGTTCATCTCCTTGGAAACACCACGGAGCGGCCGATGCTTGTGTGCTGATCGAGTGTGTAAACACACCAGCTACACCATTTATAATGAGTCATACAAATGATAGCATGGTGTAGCAGAGCTGCGAAGGAGGGGGGGGGGGTCAGACGGGGGACTTACTAAAGTTCATCATGCAACCATTCGTCAAGAGAAGTCGAGCCAAATGGAAGAAGCTGCTAAAATCCCTCCATTCACACCAAGCAGGCGACCGGAAGCGCCAGGCGGCCTCGCCGCGCCCTGGCTGCTGCAGACAGTGAGCGCAGCGGGTGGGGGGCGGGGGGTGGAGGCAGGCGGGGCTGCTGGCTATGAGGATGGAGATGCAGATGTGAAGGCGGCGGCAGCAGCAGCAGCAGCAGCAGCAGGAAGCGATGGTGACAGCAGTGGTTCTGGGTGGAGGGGGCGGGGGTGACGTGACGGTGCTGGTGCTGGTGGTGGTGGTGGTGCCAGTGTGGCAGAGCTGGGTGGCTTACGGTGGGACTGCCTGTCACCCTGCGCTGCGCTGGCTCTAAAGACTCCACCCCTAGACGGCGGCCTCCTCAACTCGCGTTGGGTTTGGATCTTTTCAAGTCGCCTCAGCTCACCTCAAACCTGTCTAAGCTGCTAACAACCAGACTTTATTAATCCCCATTTCCAGGATGCAGTGTTAAACTGATTGGGGTCAAGAGTCAGGGACCACCACAGCCCATCACTGCATGAGGCGGCCATGTGAGGCGCTCCATGACTCCACTGGGAACAGTCTGAGGTTCAGCGTCTTGCTCAAGGACACTTCAACGTGTGGATGGAGAGAGATGGGGCATCGAACCTGCAACTTTCCTCTCAATTGTGACGAACAGAAGATAATCTAGACGGCACTGGTGGGACCATCTCCTCACAGGCTTCAGGTCAGTTCCAGAGAGCCACCATACTCCTAATTTGACCAACGCTTCCCCTAATTCTGGCTGTCACACGTCAATGCTTTAGGGTTAGGACATCTGACTCAAACCCTTCTAAACGCTTCCTAAACGCAACTTTACAAAGATAGGAAAGACACTGTGATAGGGCGATTCGATGGAAGCATCATTGATCCAATCTGAACGACCAGACCTGAAAAGATCCGAACCCATCTTTGAATCCAGCTGAATGAATTTCCCACCGACAGTCCTGAGCGTCTGGCTGAAGATGTACGACGCTGCCGCTATCTTTAATTAGAGAAGGTTATTTTGCACATGCTGCTGACTTAGACTCTCATCGAGTTTATTTTAGACTTAAATGGTTTACTAATGACTGGACACTTAGGGGCTCTCAATCCAAAGATAATTTAATTCTCACAACTATGAGCTGGGGATTATTACCTGGAACTTCACCGACCAGTTTTCCGCTGTTAACGGTGACTAAACCATGATTTTGAGACAAGGAGCTTCGATCAGGGGAAATGAAATACCGATCAGCGTTTCACGTCAGACCTACGGACAGCATCGTCCTGTCTGGACTTCTTGGAGAGAGTCTTTACACGGCTACCTACCATGCAGTTTCATTGATATGATCACATTAAGGCAGAGAGGAAACATCCAGACTTACCTGGAAGTCGGTGACCAGATCTCTCCCGAAGGTGCCGATGGGAGAGTCCCGGGACATGGAGGTGACGGTGGACAGGAAGCTGCTGGACTCCGTCAGGTTGGGCATGGGTGACAGATCGTCCGTCCGCTCCCTCAGCCCCTCTCCCACGTGGTCCAGCTTCTCCACGAAGATGTGCAGCTCGGTGCGGAACGCCTTCATGCGTGTGTTGATGGTGTCCAGGACTTGAGTGTCCGGTTTGGTTCCGGAGGCTCCTCCGCCCTCCAGGCCTTCTCCCGTCGTCACCAGCAGTCGGCCCTCGAAGATCAGGCTGTCGGTGTCGGTGATGAGCCGGTCCACCGTCTTGCCGAGCCTCTCGGCCTCTCGCTTCACGTTAGAGAAGGACTCTCTCTCCTCCCGCCGGCGGTTGGCCAGCTCGGTGGCGCTCAGCTCGCTGCCATCCGACGGCTTGATGCTCCCGAACCCTGAGGTGGTCGCCGTTTTCTCGAACAGGTCTTCGGAGTCGCTCTCGCCCCCGATCGGACCCTCCCTCTTGGGCTGGAGGAGGAGGAGCCGGCCCGCCTCCTCGTCCTCGGCGGCCTCTCTTCTGCCGGCGTCGCTGTCGGCGTCGCTGTCCCGGGGGCTGCCGGTTCGAAGCCCGAGGTGCGCGGCCAGGTCGCAGCGCTGCACGTTGGACATGAGGACGCGGTTCTCGTACTGCAGCTTCATCACTTTCCCGCTCAGCTCGTTGATCTGCATCCGGGCCGACTTGAGCTCCTCCATCATCATCCCGCCGGTGGAGCCGTTCCCGGCGCCCCCGTTCCCGGGTTTGAACAGCGTCCCCTCGACGCCCTCCTCGCCGCCGCTCGGACCAAACTTGAAGCGGTTGAGTTCGGATGTGAGCTGCCTGTTGTGGTCCTCGATCTCTGAGATGGAGCGACGCAGCAGCTCGGCCTCCTCCTCTACGAACTGGAGGTGCCGTCGCAGCTCGCCGGCGGACTCCAGGGCGTCGCCGCCGTACGGCGAGGAAGGCATGCTGGAGAAGGGCTCTCGCCCGAAGCAGTCTCTCTCGTACTGACAGCGGATGTCTTCGTTTTCTGCCCGCAGGCTGCGGTTCTCCACCTCCAGCTCCACGATCTTCCTGCCCAGGATGTTGGCCTCCTCCTCCACCAGCTTCAGGCGGAGGCGCAGCTCGGCCTCTCGGGTCGTGTGAGGGCCTCCGCCGGCGCACTCGGCCAGGGGGAGGGGGCTGTCCACGTCCCCGTAAACCGACTTGTACTTCTGCAGCTCCTGCTCCAGCTCGTCCTTCTCCCGGCCCAGCTTGGCCATCTTCTTCCTCATCAGCCCCGACTCCTCCTTGGCGAACTGGAGCTGGCAGCGGAGGTCTGCACTGTCCTCCTGGGGGTGGCGGACGGAGGGAACACAGAGTTAAGACTGAGGAAGGGACGAGTCCTCTCTCACCTGGAAATGCTCCTGACCCACAGACCGCTGACTGATGTCCTCAAGCAGGGGACTTAATGTCCATAAACATGTCCAGTTATTCCTCTGTGAGACTGGACTGCCTCACATTACATGAAAAAGAAAATCACATCCAACTTAAGTGAAAAAAGAAAAGAAAATTCCTGGGCTATAGGAGGATGGAGTTCCAAAAATGTAAAAAAAAAATAAAAATAAAAAAATAAAAATAATAATAATAATAATAATAATAAACAAATAAATAAATAAATAACAATTTCCAATTATAAATAAACCAATTAAAGATAAATAAAATAAAATAATAAAATAACTGGAGGATGTTTTTAACTTTACAATAATCTCTGACGTTTTTGTGTTTTATTTTCTTATTTCTTTCGTTTCTGGCTCATACTCCCAGTAAAAATTCAGAAATGTGTGTGTCTGTTATAAAAAATAAATAAATAAATAATAATAATAATAATAATAATAATAATAAAATAGAAAATGTTATCTTTTTTTGAGTTGTTTCTACTCGAACGATTTGCGAATAAAAACATAAGGAATTTTTATTAAAAAAATATATAGTGGTAATTTTAGGTAGAAAATAGACAAAACATCTGATATTACAACAAAATTCTAACTTTTAATGACCTAAATCTTGTAACTAAACAATACTTTTTTAAAATGAGGTTTAAAATAAATAAATCTATGATATATGGGAGTTTCACTGTTTGCTCATAAGCTAAAAATATTCTGCAGAATATATTTCAATGTAAAATGAAAGTTTTAAAAAGATGAAAAGTGATGTTTTCCTCTTTATTCCTGATAACCGGGCTGCATGGACCAATAATAATGAGACAATCCACTCCATTCACGTTGGCATTACCTGTTATCCAAGTTTCAGTGTAATTCACTCTTTTTTTTATTTAATAACTACCATTCAAAGGAACCGATTTTTTTTTTTTTTACCCCATCACTGTAAAACTCACATGCATTGATCAGACTAACATCTCTATTGTCTTTAGTCAAAGCAGCAGAACAAAGCGTTTTCACCTGAGTTGTGGATTTCTTGTCTTTAAAGGTTTCCCTGCTGCCTCGTCGCCTCAGTGCGGTCTGGAAAACAGCAGAGATGGAAACACGCCGTTCAGTTTGACATACAGGCAGAGCGGCATTAATATGTGTGGACGTCTTTAAGGACATTAGACCATCACCATCCTTCCACATTCACTCCCTAATGTCACTTTAATCACCCAAATCAAACACTTTTACACGGCTGTCATGGAATTTAATGGACTGTATTCGTGATCCACAAGTCGTAATTGGAGTCTTTCCTTGAGACTTGTGCAGTTTGGAGCATCGCTGATACTCTGGGGCTCATTCAGAGCCGCTCAGGGCGACAGACGTCTTATCCCGGCTCAGATTCAGTGACACATGGCGCTTCCACGGCGCTCCGAGGGCGAAGCATCTGCCCGTCCAGCGGGGCAAATCTGGCCTGGAGCTAATACTGCAGCGGCATCGCACGCAAAGCCTGGATAAAACGGGGGCTGGTGGACACCAGCTTAGACTTACACACGAATAAAATCATTCATTTTTATCAACTCCCGGCCTCACATCAGCTGCAGCGCCAAAGGAAGAAGAAAGAGAGGTGAAGAAGCAGATCGAGAGAGAGAGGGAGGGAGAGAGCGAGCGAGAGAGAAATCCCCCTCTATAAATGCAGCGTGGAGCTTTTTCCAGGAACAGATTGCAGCCCTGGCAGAGTTATTTAAAGGTTCTGATGATCAGTGAAGCTGCAGCCTGGCTCCTTCCTACCAGGAACAGGTTCAGATTAATATTTCTGATCTCAGAGTGACGGATTTCAAAGTGAACTCAGATTTACTGTGTATTAGTTCACTGCTAAAATGAATTCTAAAAGAGCAAACACGCAAACACGCCTCCGTCATGTTATCCGTTATGATCAATTTCAAGCCACGTTTGTTCGACCTTGTTGCAGGTTTTTGTTCATATCAGTACAACGATATGACGACGAGTGATGAATAAAGGAGCACAACCTCATCTCCGATTAGCTGCAATCTGCAAAGCTTTGCATGAGGTTTTGATGGATCGGGGGTCAGTTCATGGGAAACCGAATCCCAGGAGGGAGCTCACTAATGCCCAACTGCTCAGGAGCGTGGAGCTTTTTCCAGGAACAAAGTTTTTTGTTGGAAAACTTTGTCCAAATCAAACCTGCGGGCTTGCTTGACTGGATGAAATCCCAACAAAACTCAATTAATCTGTAATTTTTTGGACATTTTACTGTATTTCGCACCATTAAAATGAGCTTTATGTTGAGATTGGACTAATTTTCAGTTGGTTTTTTGGGGTCATGGAGCATGATGAGGGAATCTTTCGGAAAGAATTCTTCATTCTGCTGATTTGTGTATTTGAAGAAGGTGATCTGTTCCAGTCTGTGTCCTGGGTGGGTTCGGCCTCTCTGAGCCAGTGAGGAAGCCGTCATCCCGTTTCTGTTTTGTTGGAATATTTGACCAGCATCAGTTTCAAACCAGCCCGTCAAACAGATTCAGCTTTCAGTCTCAGTTGAAGCTGTTACACCATGTGGTCGTGTCAGGTAAGATTCGGGAAGTCATTACTTCTTCAAATCAACACTTGGAACCACATTTGAACCAAATTAGTCATTTTCTTTGAGAGAAAAAAGTTAAAAATCACAGCTTGAATGTAAATGTAGCATCAGAGAGCCTCCATCTTTAGATGAGATCAGTGCGGTGGTACAAACAGGCCGGGCTTCAGTTTCTTTTCTCTTCGATCGTCCTGTTGTTTCTCTGGTTCTGACTCCCGCCTACAATAAGCGGGGATCCTGATCACGGCGGTCTGGAGCTCCGAGGAGCTTTGGACAAGATGCTGTCTAATCCTCCGACTCCCCGGAGAGATTAGCTCTGCCGCCACAGCTGGGAGTTACACCACGGCTGCTGTGGAGACGCCAACACACACACACACACACACACACACACACACACACACAGAGCCGGAGACTGGTGTCAGAGCCAGCGGCCGAGTCCAGCTCCAGCCCCGCTCGGGGCAGAACAGGTTCACCCTCACACTTTCCACCCGGCTGGCCATGAATGACTCACCCTGTCCTACTGCTCCGTTTAGGAGGGCAACCATGTGTGTGAGTGAGTGTGTGTGTGTGTGTGTGTGTATATACAGTGAGGAGCACAGCTGGAAGAGAAGCAGCTAAAAAAAGGTTTACACATCAACGACTTATTCATACTGAAGAGCTGCTGTAAAAAGCAATTAAAAGAGTTGATTCAGGCCTGAAGGAAGCGAGTTCTCGTGTTTTGGGAGGAAGAGAAAGTCGAGCCACATCGCCGCCTCAACATTCAACACACTCCTTTCTGTTAAATACCACACTCAGTCTTTTATTTCACTTCTAATACATTATTTTTTCACTGCTGGCTGTTTGCTAAGTCACTCGTCCTGCTAGTGGGACACATTAAACTAGAAATACTTGGTAAATGTCAGATTTTTTACACATACAGATGATTTGACAGTTATAGTTTTTCACGAAAGCTCGTTTAACCATTTTATTTTACCCCAAATTCAGACAGAATGAATGTAATCTGTTTACTAACACCATCCATCCATCCATTAGTCAAGCCACTAACTTTAGTGACTATATTGTTAAAAAAAATGCATCAAAAGTTGAAATAATATAATTTCGAGATTAAGAATTAAATGTTTGAAAGTTATATTCACTTAAATTCCACACACTTATAAAATGAAACCAAACCATTTTCTTCTACTTCATCTTTCAAATGCCACCAGCGACAGCTATTTCAATAACCATTATTATTAACGAGCACTTTTTTTTTAAATGTCCTTCACGAAGTGCTTCACAGAAAACATCAAACACACGAAATGAAAACCTTCAAAGGGATAAAATGTTCCAAACCATGATGAAAGCAGGAATATCTCTCCGATGTCAAAAAGACATTGCCAGACGATCAGCGGCTCCGCTGACCTGACTTCGGGGGCAGGTCGATCAGAGCTAAAAAGGCCCCATCAGTTTTCAGTCAGGCTTTTATCCAGACACCTCCGGCTGAGCGTCTCCAGGTGCTTCAGGTCACTGATACATGAGGGAGCGAGGCCATTAAGAGCTTTACAAGGATTTTAAGGAGCGATATGACGGTGTTTGAGGTTGTTTTTTTTTAAGTGCATCAAAGCAGGAACTCTCGTCTGGATTTCTCTCTCTAATGAACACGATGAGCTTCGGCTGCAGGGACTCCGACTTCGAGGCGGCTGGAGTCCCGACGTTACACTCCGAGTCCCTGGAAGAGTTCAGCCAGGCTGCCGGGATCAGTTCAGAGGTCACAGCTTCAGTGAGATCAGCACAACAGTCGGACCGCCGGGGTCACAGGTGAGATCAGGTCTCACCTGCAAACGACGCCTCATCACTGGATCCTGATGTTCTCCGAGCTCGCCACGACAAGACAACATCTGTTACATCTGGGTCTGATTCCTCGTCTCACACCGAATACAAATCAATCCTATTTCCTTTTGGCAACTCAACAAGATTATCGTCGATCGTTAAAATAATAACAAAATTGTCATTTTGAGGTCTTCAGAATTTGTCACTTCAGCTGCAGTCCCTCACACCACGGCTGAAATGAGACCTTTTGAATTTTGAAGCCCCAAGGTCCAAAAACATGGTAAAAATTTGTAATATGAGGTCAAAAAATGGTAATTTGCAGCTATAAAATACTAATTTACAGAAACAAAACAGCCATTTGAAGCCACAAATACTAACTTGATTCCAATAAATAGTAACATGAGACCACAAAGTAGTAATCTGAGGCTAAGAAATTGTAATTTCAGGCCACAGAATACTAATTGGCAGCCAAGATGTAGTAATTTAAGCCACATAATAGTAATTTCAGGGTAAATAGATTGTAATTTGTGGCCTCAAAATATAATTTCCTGGCCACAAATTACTTTTTTTGAGGCCATAAATAAGTAATTTGTGGCTACACTTCAAATTTCAAGTTTCAGAAGTCATATTTGGGACTTTGTACAGTTCAGAGTTGAAATCAAACTGTAAATTTGTGGCCATGAAAACAGGAGTTTGTGACCAGGAAATGGTAAGATGAGACAAAGGAGCATTTTATTACCACAAAATTGTAATGGATGGTTACGATTTATAGTTTTATTTCAGCGGTCATGTTTCGGTTTCTCTGCATTTCAGTGTTTTGTGTGACTGATAGAACTCCTCCTGCTCTTCCTCCTCCTCAACGCCGTCAGTCCGTCGGCCTGTCGCCCTGTCGGCCCGTCGCCCTGTCGGCCCGTCGGTCCGTCGGTCTGTCCTGCGGCCTGCAGGCAGCTCCGGCTCCCGTCGGCAGGCCCGCTGCAGCTGCTTTGGTTTCCCTCCTGCGGGATCCTGCCAGGCCGAGGGATTATCAGACTGGAGCGAGGCAGTCGTTTCTCTGCCGGCTCTGAAAATCTGTGCTCCGCTGGCCTCCTCGTGCACCTCCCTCCCGGAGACTCCCCCTCTCGCTCGCCGCCTCTCACATGTCACCCCTGAAGGACGTCGGGAATACATAACACCGAGTGTGTGTTTCACCAGCGGGGCGTTCCGCTCTTCTGGGGACCGGCGGGAGTTTGAACTGGAGGATGAAGGTCAGAGGGAGGACACGATTCAACAATTCCGTTTATCCATCGCTCGGCAAAAAGCGTCTTCCCAAAAGTCCCACAGCGGACTGATCAGCGTCACAGCGCTCACTGTAAGAAGACAAACCAGTGTTGATCATTTCATCATCTCCGTTGTTAGGATAAATGTCCTCCGCCTCGCTCGCTCGCTCGCTCGCTCGCTCTCCTCTTAACTCTAATGTAATCACAGCAGCAGCTCCAGCGCCATCAGACACACTTTTACATCTGCGGAGAGTCGGAGCACACAAACCATCCAGGCCGTTCTTCAAGGTAATTTGATTCAAAGACGCAGCAAACAAGAGGAAAAGTCCAGGAGTCACTGCAGAACGTGATGTGGTTTTTCTTTTCAGCGCTCCGGATCATCCGATTAAAGTTTCCTCTGCTGATCCAGTTTACAGGAGTGAAAACGCAAAGATTCCGGTGTGTTCTGAGTGTCTGTTCCCACGGCGACGGAGCTCGGAGCCACTGGCAAAGCAGATACGTGGAAACGGTCGGGCTTCATCACTGCGTGAACGAGGGAAAACGCAATCTCTGAAAATGATCGGGAACCGTTTAGATCCGAGGAAACGCTGCTGCTGGTCCCGTCGCTAATGCCAACGACATCGTTTTCAGCATCCCTGCCGTTTCCATGCCAACAGACCCCCGAGGCCTGTGTGGATTCTGTGTGTGACGGTGTATTTATGTCCGGCTGAGTATTTATGGAGTTCCTTTACTCTCCGCCGCCGTTATTAAAGTGCCACTGGTCTACATTCTGCAGCTGGACCGGGTCCAGGCCTCAGGAGATAAACTGCTTCGTCCAGGAGGAAGAGGAGGAGGAGGAGGGGGAGGAGGAGGAGGGGGAGGAGGAGGAGGAGGAGGAGGAGGAGGAGGAGGAGGGGGAGGAGGGGGAGGAGGGGGAGGAGGGAAAACGTGTTGCTGCTCACAGCCTCAACAGATATTCTTGGAAATGTTGACGGAGAGGAAAAGCAGGATACTGTGTTCCGCGACACGCCTGTTTGCGTCAGACGCTGGAGCGTTTTCGGGGATGAGCCATCCAGAAGTGACTTCATGTTGGGAGAGGAGGAGGAGGAAGGGGGGGTGGGGGGTGGACATTTTGGGGGTGGAGATCGAGCGGGAATGGGAACACGGCGAGAGTATTTTCAGCAGCATCTGCACTCAACAGCTTGGCCTATTTATGATTTCGCTCAGAGACGGCAACACAGTGCAGAGCGGAGCGGAGGGAGGCGTCTGGCGCTGGTAATGGGATTTAACAGGGGGAGCGCTGCGACCAGTGAGGGGGGGGGGGGGGGGTGAAAGTGGGGGAGCAGCACTAAACGGGCTGCAGATAAAACCCTTCTCAGCCCTGACACAGGAAGCTAAGACCCAAACACAACAGAATAAATATTGCTCACCCGGCGGGAGAGCTCAGAGAGATAAGTCGCTCTAAAATGTTTAGAGGCAGATTATATTAGTGCGATCGGGATGAATGAGGCTCAATCTGGGCTGTAATCCCCTTCAATGAATTAATTAATACCGCAACACACTTGACTGAAAACATTTAAGTCTTCTTCCTCCTCATCTGATTGAATCTTTTTTTCTTTCCTTCCTCGCCCTGAGGACGCACGCCAAAGCGCCGTCGCTCTCTTTAAAGGCAGGAGCTGCGTCGGGATTTACAGCGGCCTGTTATTTTTATATGGACAATCAATCTCGCTGCACCTGCAGTGCTGGAAATATCCTGCATGTGGATGTGCTCCATCAGCCAAACGTGCACCAGGAAGCACATTGAAATTCAATTTGCCATTAAAGGTGATGCACGCGCGCGCACACACACACACACACTGTACGCAGCGATGCACCTTCAAACAGCAACAGCAGCGAATTTATGAAGAATTCCTAAACCAATCAGAGCTAAATTAATTGAGGTAAGGACGACACACACACACACACACACACACACACATCTGCAGTCATCAGTCTAACGCTCTGCTGGAGGCGCGGCCGGCGTGCGTGAGCGTTAGTGAGTGCGCACGTCTGGCAGGAAGACGGGCTGGATGCATCGCGCCGAGGTCGCGCCAATGTCAGGGCATCCCGGCGGACGCCGGCGTCTCCGTGGCCGTCCGGTGGTCGCTCCGGAGGCGCCGAACGCCGAGGAGAGCCGCTGCATCCAGGACTGGACCCGACCAGCTGGAACCACACGAGAAACGCTCCTGCAACGCCTCTGCTTCTGGCTCACTGACTCATTATCAAGATAAAAACAGCAAACAATGCAATTCCTGAAGTTTAAAGGAGAAGTTTCATCTTTTCATGACCCGATTTCAAAATCCTTGCAGTCAACTGATGTTCCAGGACCCGAAAACCTCCAAGAAATTCTAGCTTCCCTGGTCAAACCGAGCCCACTGCCAGCTGTGGCAGCAGTGATCGGGGCAGAGAATTAGCATTTACCTCACCCCAAGTGAGTTTAGCTTAAACAATTTCCTTAAATACGACTAAATTATGGTTTGAAATGTCAACCACTCACCCAAACATGTGCTGCCTCTAATTTAGTTAAAAGGGGCTGTATCATGCTTTTTTAGCAAGTCCAAACCCTAGAAATGGCATTAACATGGTATTAGTTTATTTTTGGTGCTAAGGAAAAGTGATTTTGTGTGAAATAAAAGTTTTTCTGGGGCTAATTCTGAAACCCGGAAGAGAAAACGCTCCGTTTCACTGAAGATCCCGCCTCTCCCACTGTGGACTTTGACTGACAGCGAACTTCAACCAATCAGCGCTTCAAAACAAATACGCTAGCTAGCTTTAGCTCTTTAGCTCTAGCTTCTCTACACGCAAAGACAGGCGAAAACGTCTTTTCCTGTTAGAAACTCACCAAGCGCAGACCCTTCAGACCCTTCAGACCCTTCAGACTCTTGCTCTTGCTTGATTGTTGCTTTCAGACGATGGTTAAAGTTTATCTCCGTAATCCTCTCCTTGTGACGTCAATATGGGAAACAGAGCGTTTTCACGGGTACGGGAGGGGCTGAAACTCTGAGCAGCAGAAAAACGAGGAAAGCTCAAATTTTTGGTGAGCACATAACTATATAACAAGGTTAGAACATACAAAAATTGAATTTTGCATGATACAGCCCCTTTAAAATTATTCCAGTAAGGCTGAGCTACGTGAGTAACAGATACGATGTGAGATGTTGGGATTTAAAGACAGATTTGAGGAAAACATTATCTGCTGTGGGTCAATGATGCATTAAAACCCCTGAACCCCTCACCATCAGGTGAACTGATGCTTTGTTTTTAAGGCCATCTTCTCTGGTTTTGTCCGTACGGAGTGAGAACACAGTCACACGACATGGATTCAGACAGCTAAGAAATGTGAGAAAACACTGATGGACAATACACTGTTATTACATTTTCAAATGAAAAATTAAATAAAAAATCTTTCAAGGATTTTTTGTTCTATTAAAAGGTTTATTTCTGACAGCGCACCAAACCTGGACTGACGGGCTGAACTGTGTCTTTCACAATAAGGAGAGAAGGACTCAAACGACGAGCTCAGACAGAAGATTTATGACTGAAATGATGTGATGAGAGTTATCTAATCACCGGACAAAGACCTTCCTGTGAGCGGTCTGAGAGCGAGGACTGAAAGCACACACACACACACACACACACGAACGGACTGTAATTTACAGTGCTGCCGCGCGCTGGGCCGTCCTGAGGCTGTGCAGAGAGAATCAGCAGGCGTGTGAGGCGGGGAGTCAACAGATTTCTATTCCTGGTTTCCCAGCAGAGACGTTCGGCGGCAGATCGCTCCAGAAAACACCGACTCTCCAAGGAAACCACCCCGGTGGCTGCAACGACCCCCCCAACATGCACACGCAGTACATCCTCCAGCAGGATGGCGTGAGCGTGCACGTGTGTGCATGTGCATGTGTGTGTGTGTTTGTGCATGAGGTGGCGTGCGAGCGGCGGAGGGTCGCTCCCATCCTGCTCCTCTCCACTAAGCTGGGCCTGACCTCAGCCTGAGCCCCGCCGTGCATTACAGACCTGCACAATGGGGCTTTTATGGGGCCCGTCACTCACGCTCTCACTCAAACGCCGGCCTGGCACGCCGCCGGGGGGGGGGGGGCGGACGCCACGCCGCTCTGCCAAACTGGCACAGGACAAAGACACGGTGGACACAGCTGAGAGGGGAGTTAAGACATTCACCGGGAGTTTCTACACTAATGCCGTGCAATCCCTTCAGTCAGTCTGCAAAAAAAAAAACACAAGACTCGACAATTAGCTTCTGATAATAACGAGCAGTTTCCTCAATCCCGGAACGAGCGCCGCACAATTAAGACAACAACAATAGCAAGAGAATCAGGTTCAACACTGAAAGAGGAGTTCGGCTTCGTGATTAGTCACAGCGGTGTGTGTGTGTGTGTGTGTGTGTGTGTGTGTGTGTGTGTGTGTGTGTGTGTGTGTGTGTGTGTTGGACACTTGAGACTGGGCTGCAGCGCTGACTCTGCAGATCTGACGGCGAGCAGAGACAGCAGAGAGCCCAGGCTCCACCTCGCTGCTCCCATTAGCGGCTCCAGCTCCTCTCAGATGTGTAATTACAACCAGCTTCACCTGACGCACACACACACACACACACACACGCCATGGACGGACATTAATCAGATTTTTTTTCCTCATCGCAGCTCAGAAGATGAGGACGATGTTGAGAGGTGACGATGAAAGGCTGCAAATATTCTGCTATCTCCTCAGAGATGGTGAAATACCATAGAAGAAGAGCGATAAGGACGTGGAGAACACATCCAGAGCGCATCAACCAGGACGGAAATGAAACGCGACACCGGCTACAACACTGGAACACGTTTCTGCGTTGATGTTATCTGACTTTGTGTCCAATGAAAAGATAAGAAAAAAAAAAAGATAGAAAAAAATGAAACTGGCAAAAGAGAACCACAACAGTGGTTTTGTGAGCCAGACTGGAGCCTCTTGAGGGCCAGTTTTGGCCCACTGGCCTTATGTTTCACACCCCTGACTCCTTCTTATCACTCCGTCATTTCACAAGGAAGTGATCTTTTCTGAAGTGACGCCATCAGACGCCGCCGCGCAGCGGAATTAAACCACAGCGGCTCTTCAAACAGCTTTAATTAACTTTACCGGGACTTTTCAGCTGGGTGTGGTCAGTGAAGACGTCTGCTGGCTCACAGCCGGACGCCGCCACGCTCCGCCACCCTGTGAACAGCCGTAAAACCACCGACCGGTCCACGGCTGATTAATGACCCGCCTCCTCCGCCCATCACCGGTTGCCACAGCAACAGATGGACGAATTTAAGAAAAACTGTGTCGTTTTGTAACTCCGCTCATGCATTTATGTTGAAATATCACATGAGCGAGCGGCCCGAGGCGTTCCGGCAAATAAACCAAGACGTAAATTAATTTTATTGATCAGTGAGGAGAAAACATCAGATCTGTGAGATATAGAGATGAGCTTATAAGAACTTGCAAATGAGGACAGCAAATCTACTCTCTCCTCTAAACGGGGCCGTGAAGAGTGAAATGCACAGTAATTTACTGCCGTCTTTCCTCGCTTTCTTATAAATTTAAAATAAGACTAGACTGCAGAGGAAGATTCACAAAATGTCTCGTTTCTGTTTAGAAGTTTCTGAATATACCTCAGGTGTATTTTATATATTAATTTACAACTCAGAGAGAGACACCGAATCTCCAAGAAAACAGTTTCAGATTCTTTACACTTGAAAAGCTGCATATCACCAAAATATCAACCGATAAAGTGTCTGTCACCTTAAAAAAAGAAAAAAAGACAGCAAATATAGAAGGAAAAGGGCAAATATCCAAACACTGCAACAGAAACCGATATAGAGCTCGCTCACGGCTTATTGTGTCTCTTCCACTTGACTGGTTCTGCTTGAAAACCAGCGGATTGTTTATTGTCTGATGCCAGAAACCCTCCCGAGTGGCGTCTGATCCCGGTTCTAAACTGATCACACACTCATGTCACAGCCGTGGTGTTATAAGACCAGCAGCATGAATCGCTCTGAGAGGTCAAAGGGTCAATGTCTTCACAGAAACCAAACAGTTTACAGTGCGGCAATGTAGCAGAACCTTTCCGGGGGAAACGCAGGAGACAAGAAGAGGCCGGTGGACGTGAGAGGCCTCTGTCTGGAGGTCATTTAACGCACGTCCTCCAACCGGAGAGCGGAGCTATAAAAACACACCGAGGTGTGTGACGGGAGTCACCGTGTGTGCAGCAGCACCAGCTGCAGGCTCCCCAGCAGAGGATTCTGGGCCTGCTGGCAGTGAGCCAGCCGAGTGTGTGTGTGTGAGGGGAGGCAGTGACGTTATACACACACACTCCACAGTGTACAGAGGAAAAGATGGGATCAGATAGAGGAGCAGAATAATGCTGACAGATCAGGCCTGGTAAGAGATCCGGCGTCTGCCGGGCCGGTCCCGCCACGACCAGCCGCACGGCGCGGCTCAGACGTGTAAAACACACAGATCATCTCCGTTCCCCCGTCGCCTCGCGCCGGCCAGATTAGGAACTCATCTTTGAAGGACGTGTTTACAGGATAAACCCGGCGTCTTGTCATGTTTTCATCTGACGAGGCTTTTTGTCTTGTTCTTTCCTGATTTCTCCCCCCATCCAGGGGTTTTTGCCGGTTTTGCTGCAGCCTCTTCTGTTTCTCGGTCACTTAAAGTGAACAGTATTTTATTTATTTCACCATCTGTCGCTGATGGGAGACGACCGGAGAGTCGATCCTCGCAGTCCGCCGGGGTTAATAAACATCGACGGATCAGTAAAACGGGGCTGCTGGAGCCAACTAGTGAGAGTCAGAAAAGGCAAAAAGCCACCGAGAGAACTCCGACACTAGACGGAGGAACAACACTCGACCGTAGGAGACACTGCGCTCAAGTCAGGAGCGATCCGTCACTGGGCGAGAATGTAAATACACTCATTCTGCGTTTCATCTGCTGCCTTCAGGACTTGGATTACACACACACACACTTCACCAGAAATGATAAGAAGCTGATGAACCCGGTCTTGGTCCACAGGCCTCGTGTTTGACACCCCTGCTCTACGGTAATTTATAACAGATCAATCTTATGATTGAATTTTCCTCCACTGGTTCATTCAGAGCTTCCTCTGAGCTGCATCCGTTTCCTCCAGGCCTCGAATTGTGATATTTGTGCACTAAAGACTCTAGTGTACGTTGCACAGTGCCTGAAATATGGAGTCAGAGGAGCAAAAAGCAAACAAACAAAAAAAATCTCCATATTATGATTCAAAATATATTTTCTCCCTGTGGTCATGATGAGAACTGAGGGGAAGGAGCAGGATCAGATGATTCCTCAGGCAGAGGCGGAGAGCAGCAGATTTCTGGAGACGTCGCCGGTTCTGACGAAGCCGCGCCGCTCCGTCTTTACAGCTGGACTCATCATTTAATCATGAGTGTGTTTGCGTGCGACGCTCAGCCCCAGAGAGCCGGGAGTGCCAGCCTGCGTTTGGCTCCTCGGCCTCCCACTTCGTCTCGACTCCCGCAGGAAGAACGTTTCACTCCCGGATGAAGCACTAACCGCCCGGCGAGCCTCCGTCCGTCAGGCCGTCCGTCCGTCCGGCCTCTGGTGCTCCTACGGAGGAACCGTCCTCCGGGATCCGGACTGAAGGCGGCTGCGCTAACCGGAAATAGAGCACTCTGAGGGCCCGTCCACACGGCAGCCAGCTCAGGGGGAAATGTCCGTTTGCACGGAGGAGCCACGGAAAACACAACTTCTCGAAAAGTTTCGGGCTCCGACTACGTCCTGTTAGGTATTTCTGGCGTTGCCGTGTAAATGAGAAAAACCAACGTTTGGTGTGAAGGCCGCAGGTCGTCCTGACGAGCTGCTTCGGACTGTTTTCTGTCACACTGCCCTGCTGCTGCTGCTGCTGCCTCCCGGACTCAGACCATCTCTGACCTCTGCTACTTCTAATTACTGCTTTCAGTCCGGCAGAGGATGATCCAGTCGGATCGCTTTCGCCGAGAATAAACGCAGAGAGGACAGACACTTCGAGGTCTGCCGTCGTCTCCGGGACGTCACGCAAGTGCGTTTCAGCAGAAACACATTGAAACACTGCTGCATTCACGCTACGGTGAGGCGCTTCTGCATCAAGACAGAATTTAACACGGGAAATCTGGAGACGGAGAGCGAACCGCTGCACCACTGACAAACATCCTCCTCCAAATCCGCTCTGTTCAGCCGACCCCACGCCATCCTCTCTGCTCCTCGCGTTGGGAGGATTGGTGAGGAACACAGTGAAGCTGCCGAGCTGCCGTCAGCCTCCCTAAATATAACTGCTAAAGCCATTTGTTCCGGTGGAGGAGAGAGGCTGCGCCATACAGACCCCTGGCTGGCGGAGCGAGCGCTCCTCTTGGTTTGGGATGTGGGTTAAGCTGAGCAGCGAAATGTGAGACAATGGGGAGATTTTTTTTTTTTTTTTTTTTTTTTCCCTGCTGATGGATTCAAAACCTCCCTCAGTTCTGGTATCTGTTCAAACCACACGGTTCTGCAATAAACTGGTTCTTTCTTCACGTTAAACATCCAAACAGGACATTTTATACTCGAACTTTAAAAACACGCAACGTCTATCTCAAAATTCATTCACGGCGTGTGTTTGAAGCCGTGAATCCCCCACCTGCAGACCGACTTCACTTCCCAAGTGACTGCCTTTCATGCTGATGTTGGATTCGTGCATGGCGGCGGCGGCGGCGGCGGCGTGACGGTATAAGCTTTATATGGATGTGTGTCACTGCAGCAGATTTTGACTTCCAGCAGCGTCCCCGCTGCTCTCCTCACGCCTCTCCTCCTTCCTATTGGTGCAGTCAGACGGCAGATATTAACTAGGTCAATGAGATTCCTTCACACTCCTCTGACAGGGAATCACGGCGCAGGGAGGCGAGGAAGGAGAGGTGAGAGGCGGCGATGAGGAGGATCAGAGCAGGAAGCTTCAAAGCTCGCCGTGCTGAGAGGAGTCTGCAGCGACTCCCGCTCCAGCATCCGCGATGCGACTTCTTAAAAAAAAAAACGCAGAAACTTCCCGTCTGCAGCTCAGGAGAGTCAAACACGTTTCGCTTCAGGCCAGTTTCATCTTGAGTGGACCCACCGCTAAAACAGAGCCACAAAAACCTTTCCTGATCTGCTGCGCTGCAGAGTATACGTGATGAAAATGTTGACATTTTCACAAAAACGCGAACAACTACAGAATATGACCACAACCTCCACACAGAGCCCGTTTTAATGACGCCTTCTGGTGCAGAATACAGTGAAATGTCCTTGAAACTTCTCCTCTGGCTGTTGCACCTGCTGGTTTTTTTTTTACCCGGCAGCACAGCTCTGAGAGGGAAAACCACACTAAAGAGTACCCGGAGGAAATCCATGCACAGGGAGAACATGCAAACCACTGCACCACAGTGTGAACGCTGCTTCAGGTGCACGTATCAGTGAGTCTTCCTTCGAGCATCTTTCCGACGTCCTGGAGGTCCGGTGTCCGCGGAGCTGCAGCCGCTCGCCTCCCCTCCCGCCCGAGCCGACAGCAACACGCCAGGCTGTTTTATAACAGCCCTTCTAGTTGGATTAATCCATGTCGGGGCGCCAATCTCTGGGCCAGAAACACACTGTGCGGCTTCTGATCGCACGGAGACAGCAAGAGACGGGGAATTGCAACAGAAACACGACGGTTTTTAATTCTAGCTGCAGATTACTGCGGAATATTCTCACTTTTTCAGGTGTTTTTATAGCTGCTTGTTTGTCTCCGACTGGCTCGAAAAAAGGATCAATATAAAGTATAAATACAGCGATCTGGGAAATTTGGCCGATATGGAAATCAGCAGCACTTTGCCTTCATTCCCGTGTCTTTGCGCCGTCTTTGGGAGGTCTCTTGATTTTTGTCAGGCTTGCTGACTTGGTGTTGTGGATTTTATACCTCGCCCGGGTCACGGTTTACAAGCTCTAATTAAAGCAGGAGGAAAAAAGGCAGAAGCTTAAAATCCTGTTGAACTGCATTCTTATCAGCCGCGCTCGCTCCACCTCTCGGTCCTGTTCCTGAGATTAATCTCAGCCTGAGCGACTCGCACAGCAGAGGGCAGCTTCTTCAGGACGCCGACGATCATCCTTATCACTTCTGCCCTGGATATTTATCATAAAACCGTAGACAAAGACCCAGAATCCATTGCAAATCCATAAATGAACATATCGGGGGGCGTGTTGCAGGAGACTGGAAGTCTGCTTGTGTTTTTCTGGGACAAACCTCGAGGGAACACGAAAAACTCTGCGCTGGTTCGGAGCAGCCTCTCCGCTCTCCGCTCGCCTTCCCTTCGTGCCGGCGTCATCCGGCGCTCATGCATGTATTCATCACTTCCCCAAGACGCACAAAACTGTACACAAGAGCCGCGTTACGGGGCGCGGCGCGACCTTCCAGTCGGATTCAATAACCGGGACGGGCACTGAGCGGGAGTCCGCCCATGAATCAGAAACCCGCCGGACGGTCGACCCGGTGATCCGCTGTCCAGAAGTTCCCCGAGTCGCAGAGACGACGGGGAAAAAACTGGAGTTTGTTTCCAGACCAGACATGGATTTTCTGTCCCGTTTCCATCAGGAGGATCAATGGTGATGAAGCGTCTTTCAGAACAACATTTAAGGTCACATACGTCCCCGGAGCTTCGATTTTAAACGAGCGGAGGACATTTTTTTCCAGCAGGTAGAAGCATCGCAAGCGCAAACTGTGTCATCCAGCTGCCATCTCCACGCCGAGCGCTCCGGCATTAGCCTACTTTCTCTCCGCTGGCAGACGGCGTGCTACCTGCCGTTGTCAGAATCGATTAGTCTAAGCAGCTGAACCTGAGCAGCGCTGAGAATAGCCTCTGCCCACGGCATTACCGGCCTGGAGACCTCAGCTCAGAGTTATCAAAGCAGATCCTCAGAACTCAGTATCTGTAAGAACATCTGTCCCACGAAGAGTCCCGGAGCGCTGCAATTCCACAGAGCTGGGATAGAAACGATAACACTGGGAAGAAGAAGCTGCTGAAAAACCTCCTCGGAGCCGATTTCAGAATCCGAGGCCCTCGGGTGGAGCTCGGATGATTGGCTCTGGTCTTCCTGCAGCCCAACGTTTCCTCTGCAGAGATCCAGCAGAGCGAGGCGGGAAGAAGCTCCAGCAGCAGCCGAACACATCCATCACGCACCACCCACACCACCCGGCCTGTGTGTGTGTGTGTGTGTGAGAGAGAGAGTCAGTCTCACCTCTTTGGTCCGCTCCAGCTCGTTGTGCAGCGCCTGCTTGGAGATCTCCACCTCGATGATCTTCTGTCGGAGCTGCTCGTTCTCGTCCTCTGCCCGGCTGCGTTTGTCCTCCACGCTCTCCAGCTCGTTGTGCAGACGCACCGACACGTCTTTGGCCACCTGAGGTCACGGGAAGGGGCCAGAAAGGTCACGCTACCTGTGACTTTAACACACGCACACACACATTTTGACATTTTTCTGTTGACCGACCTTCAAGTCCTGCTCCAGGCTCCGCAGCAGCTCCCCGTCCACGTGTCCGGTCTGAGCCACCCGCAGGCTCTTCTGCTCCGCCTTGCGCAGGCGGTACTGCAGGATGCGGCAGTTCTTGTTGGAGCGGTCCAGCTCCCTCCGCAGCTCCTGCAGCTGGTACACCTCCTCCTCCAGGTAGCTGTCCCGCACCTCCTCCATCTCCGCCCGCAGCTCGTCCACTTCATCCTGAGGGCGACACCACGGCCCGTTACAGCCCAGTTCGAAAACGCCGCTTTGACCTTACATTCAGGAGCAGGACGGGACTCATCATATAGTGTCAGAATCTGAAGCGGAGCAAACACCCCAAGGTCAAGACTTCAGAATCCGATGCTCCAACATATTAGAGGAGTGATATACCTTTGTAGAACCTGCCAAAACTTTCACATGATTACATCTGAGTCTCCGTAATGCTGGTGACGTAACGTCACAAGCTCTAAGCATCTTATCTCCTGGATTGGAAACATCCATATTCCCAAACTCGGGGAAAAAAAAGAAAAGGCAGATTTATCTAATGAACTGAAATCAGCAATGTGTTTCTTCAAACGGGAGGTGGAGGAGGAGGAGGAGGAGGAGGAGGAGGAGGTGGAGGAGGAGGAGGAGGAGGTGGAGGAGGAGGTGGAGGTGGAGGAGGTGGAGGAGGAGGAGGAGGAGGAGGAGGAGGTGGAGGAGGAGGAGGAGGAGTGGAGGGACACTCTCCTCTGTTTGTTTTACAGATTTCCCCTGAGAGTCAAACACTGAGGCTCAACTGGCACCTGATGAAAAGACGGAGGGGGGAGGAGGAGGGTGTCATTTAATGAAGACTGAATCTATCCTCATGTGGGAGAGCGCCGGGCCTGCTGTGATCCCTGCCGGTCCCCCGGGGGGAGGGGGGAGGGGGGGGGTCCTCCCGATCGATGGACAAGTTAAAAGCAGAGCTGGAGCCACGAGAGGCACTTTGAAGGAAAGATTACTGACGTTTATGAAGTGTGTGTGTGTGTGTGTGTGTGTGTGTGTGTGTGTGTGGCCACTGCCACTAGTCAGTCAGCTGTGGTTAACGTCACACTAATGAGACGTGGGATCACTCCACCGCTCCGGCCCACTCCAGGTGAATCCTGTGTTTAGCAGCAGTGCCGGGGACTCCCAGACGCTTTGGCGTGAGGGGGGGGCAAAGACCCTCCGAGTCCCAGCTGGCAGGAGGGTGTTTGAACCCCACACACACGGGACATCTGACTGTTATCAAGTCCTGTGGGATAAAGCCATTACAGCCCGAGCCGCAAAGCTGATTAACTCCGTTGTGTTTCCACCCGGCCGGGGAGAGACGCCGACATGCGTGATCAAGTTTGAAATAATACTCTCATCAGGAACATGCAAATAGACCTGCCCGGCTCCCCGGTGCCGCATTATCTGTCAGAACCCGCCCCCTCCGGCCCCCCGGCTCATGGGGGAAGCCTGCAGAGGGTCCTGACACGGAGAAGCTTCCTGATCAGACCCTGAGCGGAGAAACCCAACAATATTTGGAGTCATTGTTTTTAATACGCTCAAAGGAAACAGCTGCCTCAGATCCCCTGCATCTATTGTGGAAGTGTCTTTGAGCAAGGCACTTGAACCTCAGACTGCTATATGGACTGAGCGCCTTGCGTGGCAGCGGCCTCCACTGGTGTGTGAATGTGATTAAAAGTGTGTATCAGTGAAATCCATTCATTGCTGTGTGTGATGTGTTTGAACATGGTGAGTGGAAAACCTAAAAAAACACAAACAAAACAAATGTAAAGATGAAGGTGAGTCGACATCAGTCACGTGCAGACATGGAATTAAAGGGGGGGGGGGGGTCAATAAAAGCCCCATCAGCAGAGGTCAGAGGATCCCAGGGGGAGAGGGGTGAAAGCAGACATGATGGATGGAGAGAGGACAGCTGGACATCAGTGACCTGGAGCTGCAATAACTTCCAGACTGAAGAGATGGATGAGGGGGGGGGGGGGGGGGGGGGGGGGGGGGGGCTGCTCCGGATGGAGCCTCTGCTGGGTTCAGGTCCGGGATCCGGTCTTACCTTGAGGTAGTCGTTTTCAGATCTCAGATCCTCTATCTCCCGCAGCAGCTCCTCCTCCGGTGCGTCCTTGGCTCCGGGCAGTTTGGGCTTCTTGCCCCCGTGCGCCCCCGGAGCGGGCTGAGCCTGAGACGAGCCCCCCTTGGCGGAGGACGCGGCCGCTCCGGGCGGGTTGTCCCGGTCGCTGGAGCCGGTGCCGGACTCCGCGTCGCTGCTGGCGGCCGGCGCCAGCCTCTGCTCGTCCGACAGCGGCTCGGACGGACAGTCCGACAGGTCGGAGCTGCTGTCGGTGTGGCTGGCCCGGCCCGGGGGCGCGCCGGTCGGGACGCGGATCGGGGATCCATGGCTGAGCGGGCCCGGGCTCCCGGAGGGGGGCTTCCCTTTCTTGCCTTTGGTGCCGTCCGGCTTGGCGCCGGCGGCTCTGGGCTCCGGGGCCGCGGGCTGCGGAACCTTCGTGGGCTTCTTCGCCACCGCAGACTTGGCGGTGCTCCGCGCCGCGGCCGGCTTGTCTTTGGAGCCGGGGCTGGTGCGTCTGGAGCTGCGGTTCGGCGGCGCTAGGGACCCCGGGGCGGGCTGCTGCTGCTGCTGCTGCTGCTGCTTGTTGAATTTGGGGGACTTGGGGACGATGGCAGGTGGCTTGGCGGAGCGGGAGTGCACATCCTTCAGGAAGGGTCTGGCCGGGGAAGGCGCTCGGTTCAGCCGCTTCTTCTCCAACTGGTGGTTCTGCGGTCTGGTGTCGCTGCCGGAGCCATTGGAGCTCTCCATTATACACCGGCACCACCCGCTGCAGGAGGCCGATGGAGGGAACGATCAATCCGCCGCGAGGAGCTAAACCCCCGACGAGCCACGCCACTGAAGCAGCCCGGTTTCTCTTCCGTCTTCCCCGCCGGGCTGAGGATGCGCATCGTGCGTGGAGCTGCGTGAATTCACTCCATCCTCACTGCGTGCACCAGGTTGTCTCAGCGGAAGGAGGACCGGGAGTGGGGGGGTGGGGGGGACGGACGGGCGGGCTGCGGTGCCGCTTCTGATCCGGATCAGCTGGTCTCCATCGCTCCGGTCAGCCCCGGTGTGCGGCTCCTCCTCACACTCCTCCCGATCTGACACGGAAAATCTGCAATCTGCGGTGTGAAGCCCAACGCCCGTGATTTCCTGCGGGGCGCATGCGCACCTGCCGCCGCCACACACCCCTGGCTTTCTCCCGGACCAGGAGGGACCGGGTCCGATCAGGTCTGATCCGGGGGGGGGGGGGTCCAGGCTGGACCAGGTCTGACGTGTAATGTCGCGCATGACCAGATGGCGCGCACGTTATTGGCTATCGATCACCTCCACGTGAGGACTTCGGGGAGACTTCACTGATTGTTTTCATACATTTGACAGTCGTTCTGACATCAACAACATGATTTAATTCGTGTTCCTGTCTGGATATTTACACAATTTTAATTACTGGAAAATTCTTTTAACACTAAAACAGAAACAAAACCACATTTTCACACTTCATGAGAACATTTGTATAATCCACTATTCCTCCATCTTTAGATGTGTAGGAAAAATAGCTTTAACCTTAGAGATAATCTAGTTTTATTTCTTTATTCTATCATTTTACTCTTCTATCTTTATTTTCAGTTGTTCTATACTATCTTGGATTTTGTGCCTTGCAGGAAACATGAATGTTATTCTGCAATAAATATTTTGTAAATTACAACGTTGGTACAATGTACAAAAAAAGCTTCAGGTGAGGAGCAAAGACCATTCAATGTTCACTTCCTCTAATCGATCACTTGTTTCAAATCTCTCAAAAGGAGAACCACTTTTTCAAAAACCTTATTAAGAATTATTGTGGAATTTTTACGATTCATTGTGGTTTTATTCGTTTTTAACCCTTTATCCCGTATATTTTCCAAACTCCCACATTTCTTCCTGTTTCTGTCAAACCAAGAAAGGATTAAAAATGTTCAGCTTTTTTTTTATGCAAGACTGAAAACTGTCTAAGAAAGTATGCATTCGAAGACTTGACCATTCATGAGGCATGTCGCATTTCTTCAACACTCAGAGGCATAAAGACACATTCTGGTAATAAATATAGACATCTTTAATTGCATTTCATTAGTTCAAGAATGCCACAAGTTATAAATACCACAAATCTGTTTTAAACATGCCAAAACCTTCCACAGACTTCCCGACCGGTTGAACACGAAGTAGAGTCTTCCGTGTGGAAGGCGACGCTCGGGTCGAGGGAAAAGCGTTTCGGAAAACACAGAGAGGTTAGAGGGCTTGGCTAATAAAAGATAGAGCACAGGGTTAGTGTCAAAGGTCAAAAGACTGTCTACGTCTGAAGAAACGCTCACATGTACACAAAGGTCGTGTTGCTCGATCGGATCAATACTGCGAGACGTGATTAAAGGCATCGAGCCTCGACGTCTGCGCCCAAGGCAGAGTTCAACATGTTGAATTTGGCATTAGAGTCATTGTTAGATACACATTTGAAGCCAACAGAAGCTCGGGTTTAACATAAAAGGTGAAGGACTACGGAGGAAAACCACGAACGCATCGCAGCGACTTCCAAAGGAAAATACCTGGAGTTAAAAAGAGAGAAGTGTTCACGTCGAGGCCCGGCGTTTCAGAGAGACGTAAAAGGAAAAGCCGCCGCAAATAAAACCCCAAACTGGTCCGTCAGCGGGAGCAGAGACACGGATTCAGAGAAAACGCAGAAGAAAAGACCTCGCTGAGCCAGAGCAGTTCCTCTCAGCTCAAACACTCCATCTCTCCGTTCTGAGAGGCGTGGCACTCACCGATACTCGCATCTCCCCACAGCTTCCACTAACTGGACCTTTTAGTCAACTGTGATGAAATCAAGTTCGCGAAAGGAGGAGATGTGCAGGTCTGACCAGCAAATCAAAGTTTCCTGAGTCGTTCAAATACTGAAGAAGCTTCCCGCCCGTTTCCCCGCTGACACTCGTCTCTGATCAGTATCCGAATCCAGAGGAAGAAACATGTTAGTAACAGATACAAAACGCGTGTGTGTGTGTGTGTGTTCCATCATGTCTTCTCCCACACACACTTTCTTCTCCTCGCTCCGCCTCCAGGCGGCCCAGCTTCACTTGTGCTTTTCTTTTCTTCTCGGCGTGTCAGCTGAACTCGGGGGACGAGAGGCCGAAGTGCAAAACGTTACAAATCTTTTAATACTTTAAGGCTGAGCACAAACTGACACGACTCGTCCGGTCGCTACGGCAACACGCCACACTTCCACCACGTGCTTCTGTTTACCTGCAGCCGACGCCGTTTGACCGACTTAGTGAGTGATGAGGGAGAGAGAGAGAGAGAGAGAGAGACCCCCCCCCCCTTCCCAGAAGGCACCTGCGGGGCACGGCCAGTCAGAACGGTCAGAGAGATGAGGTAGTCCGGGTCACGTGCAGACAGAGACAGAGGGGTGGGGGGTGGGGGTGGGGGGGCTGTTAGTGCCGCTCAGGGTGGGAGATGGATTTGAAACTCTGCTCCAGACAGTTCGTGTTTCCTAACTGCTGCTATGTGCCGCCCTCTGGTGGCTACAATGATACTCTGCATACTGTGTATGTGGGTGTGTGTGTGTGTGTGTGTGTGTGTGTGTGTGTGTGTGTGTGTGTGTGTGTGTGTGTGTGTGTGTGTGTGTGTGTGTGTGTGTGTGTGTGTGTGTGTGTGTGTCTCTCAGCAGCAGCGCATGCGTGGGGGAGGCAGCTCCGGCGGCACTTCCGGTTCAGGCTGCAGAGACAGGACGCTGTTGGAGAGCTCCTTGTTGGGCACTTCCAGAGGCATCTGTTAGAAAGAAGACAGCGCCACCGTCAGGTCGCCGGCCACACACACACACACACACACACACACACACACACACACACAGAAACCTTATGGACCAAAACGACGACAACATGCGTGCAGATCCTACTGACGGAGAGAACAGACTGCTTTCACCGGTCATTAAGCCTCACTCAGTAACGAAACACGGAGTCGGCCCAGGAAGACACGCCCACCTTGCTCAGGATGTCATCCACCAGCTTCAGGAAGATCTCGTCCACGTTGAAGTTGTCCTTGGCGCTCGCTTCGCAGAAGCGCATTCCGCTAATCCGAGAGGCGAACTGGAAAACAAACAAACAAACAAACAAAAACACTGAAGTTTCAGGGACTAAAGTTTAACAAATCAAAATATCTGCTAAACCTGCAGCCAGACTTCCACACTGCGACAAGGTGTTGAACTGACCCGCTCCCCCTGCTGTCTGGTGATGATCCGGTCCGTCTCACAGTCCAGCTTGTTCCCGACCAGCAGCAGCTCCGCCTCCTCTGAGGCGTACTGACACACACACACACACACACACACACACACACACACACACACACACACAGACACACACAAATGGAGAAAAGCTTCCAGAGGTTACTGTGGCTCTACTACCAGGCGGCCCCACTCCAGATGAGCCTGGACTATCGCGTGTTTGACGCCTTGGTTTTCCTACCTTGTCGATCATTTTCATCCATTTAGGAAGGTCCTCGAAGGTCTCCTGTTTGGTGATATCGTACACCAGCACGATTCCTTTGGCTCCTCGGTAGTAGGCTGATGTGATGCTGTTGAACCTCTCCTGTCCAGCTGTGTCCCTGGAAGAAAAAAAAAAAAGAAAGGAAGCTTAAAAAAAAAAACAAGGCATTGGGGAGTCACTAACTCTAATATAACAGCTGATTAACAATGTTTTCACTAAGATGTTTCCACTATGATCAATTAATACACACTTACAGTCTAAATGAGTTTCATCAAACTACAAATACGTACAGAAGAATCAGATTCAAAAGTCTGATCTTACAGATTGACAGTGTTGTGATCAAGAGGTTTCAGGTTTCTCTGGTTAGCAGCATTCAAATTAACCTGGGATCAGTCTGATTCCCGCATGCAGGCTGTTTCCTACCAAACTAAAACGCAGACAGCTGAAGAGCTTCGTTCCAAAAAGAAGGAGTTGTAAAAGACTGCCGGGCTGCATCTCTCTCTCTCTCTCTCTCTCTCTCTCTCTCTCTCTCTATCTCTCTCTCTCTCTCTCTCTCTCTCTCTCTCTCTCTCTCTCTCTCTCTCTCTCTCTCTCTCTCTCTCTCTCTCTCTCTCTCTCTCTCTCTCTCTCTCTCTCTCTCTCTCTCTCTCTCTCTCTCTCTCTCTAGGATTTTGGAAAGGAGCTCCTCAGCGTCAGAGTGTTGATTGGGAGGCGTGAGGCTGTGACTCAGCGGATCATGTGACTCAGCTGCTGCTGCAGCAGCAGTTTGAAGTGTTACTGTACCTTCAGCCCGGCGCCCAGCGAGTGACGGCAGCTGATGTGACACGCGGGGTGGGGGTGTGGGGGAGGGAAGGGGGGGTGTTAGTTGGGGGCAAGACAGATGTGTTAGTGAAACAGGCAATGGAGTTCCCCCAGCAGCCACACAGTCCGTAAAAAATACAACAACATGTGAGACGTGAAATGTTCCCAAAATGTGATCAGAGAGGAACCCCGTCACATCTTGGTGAGTCTGAGCAACGGAACAAGGCACTTTAGACATGATCTATGGAAAAAAAAAAGACATAGAACGCCCCCGATTTATTCTCAGAAATGAACAGGAAGCAAAACAAAAGGTGGGAAAGACAGACGCCTGCCATCACAACTTTTCTGACCTGGATTTAACAGGATTCATGTTTTCACCAGTTCTGCTCATTTGGCTCAAGCTTCTTAAAAGCTTCATGTGCAAAAGCAGAAAACACTAAATTCAGGACATTTGGGAACACAGTCCCTCTGACATATTACCATGCTGAGACTCGAACAATTAAAAAGAAATTCAATTATCCTCTCCATCTTTTGCGATTTCCTCAAATTTCCACACAAACACCTGGAGACCTCTGACTGGAAGTCTTCAGCTACTGTCACTTAAAATGTCGTCACATTAAAGAAATGCTCACATCTGAAAGCAAAACCAGGAAAATCAAGGATCAATACTTCCATCATGTGTATTAAATAATCCCTGCTGAAGTTTTGGATTTGGGCATGTTTTCAGATCTAGGACCTGAGAATACAGGGACCAGACGTATTCCGATTAGACACCAATCTGATTGAACTCATGTCATGTAAACACTTGATCTGATCAGATTGATTGGGACTGAGGAGTTGGAGTAATGCAGTTCTGATCCGATCAGAGTCTGTGTGAACGGCCTCATCAGTTCACCTCTGGGTAAAACTGGATGTCACAAACATCCAGCATCACAGCAAAGCACTATGGGATTGATCCACAGACTGAATAAGTGTGTGTATCTATTCAGACTTTATGTTGACCAGATAATCACAATTCCCAATGAGAAATAATTAAACCGTCATAAAACAGAAGTCAATTCACTTTAGGTTCCAATAGTTTTAAAATTAGCATTATTATAGAATTACAGTGATTATTATTATAAACGACTGAATTTTGGCTACTTCAAACAAGAAAAATTAAGTTCTCCTTTAAAAATGAACTGAATGTTCAACAACTACATCAAATCACACTTAAAACCTCCGAAAGAGTGTGTACAGCCTGAAATACACAAAGCTCTAACAATTTTCTGCTTCTTTGTTTTGGTTAACTTATCCTGTAGAATCAACAAACATGATCTTAACCACATGTCTCTGAGCATTTCAGCATTAATATGCAGTACAAATCCTAAAGAAAATTATATTTTTCCTACTGATACACTCCTGAATGGAGCCATTAAAGCTGTGGCTTTAGAGAAAAGACTGAGTGTGATGATGTGCAGCTCATCAGAACTACCAGTGTTCAACACCAAACGATGAAAATAAACTTTCAAAATAAAACAGTCGATATGCAGCCAGTAAACCGGCTGTAGTGTTTGTCAGGGCGGCCTTAATCGCCCCATGCTGAGGATTAAATAGGCATCTCTGTGTAGTTTCTCACCATATCTGTAGTCGAATCTTCTTCCCTCTCAGCTCCACCGTCTTGATTTTGAAGTCGACTCCTGGAAGGGAAATTCGGGGATGAAAATATGTAAACAGACCAATCAGATCTGTGGACGTCTAGCGGATTGTGTCTGAATCTAGAATAACAGTACGGCTTCATTCTCTCATATTAAAACTTCAGACGACACAAACTGAAAGACATTGGAAACCTGAGGTTTTCCATGATTTTTACTTTTATAATCTGAGATTCAAACAATTGATTCTGATGAAATCTGTTAAAAACTGAAACAGACATGTTACCATTTCCCCTGGAATTCTGTAAAATGTAGTTTACACACTATGGAGTGCCATTATCTCACAATATAATCTACTAATTGGAGGAAATGCCATAAATAGGACTTAATGCATGCACAGAGTGTCCTAGTTTTTGATATGTTTTGCACGTTCATGGGTGTTTTTGTCACGCATCAGTGAGAGGCACTGACTGGATGGGAGGCCAAGTGGGCCAAAACACCCCTCTGTTAGATTAGAGGAGAAATGGGTAAAATGTGGCCACTTGACTGATGAGAGGCTAAAGGCTGAGTTCAGCTCGAAATTATAAATAAATGACATTTCCGAGACTTACAGAAAACAGAGACACCTGTCGCTTGGTCATACCTGTCTATTACTGTGATCTACTATTAAAATTAATATCATAACAGGCTATTGATAAAAATATTTCCTCTGTGGTGTCGGATCAAAACAACTCAACATTAGAGGTGCACGGCTCACACACAACATGCAAGTTGTGTTGCGATAATGTCAGGGCACAAAATGGAGTTCTGCCAGAGCAGCTGCTTGCTTGTGTGTGTGTGTGTGTGTGTGTGTGTGTGTGTGTGTGTGTGTGTGTGTGTGTGTCTATTTTGGGATTAGACACTATGGCTGTCTGCTGGATGACCGGGCTGTTTACTCAAAAGCAGGGCACAAAGTCTTATCTTCTGTGAGTGCAGGGGTGGGAAACTTGTGTTGTTCTAATCAGGCAGGGTGAACATGTTCATGTATTGTTCAGATTGTTCATAGTTTGATAAAAATCTGAACATAAATAGGGTGAAGCAGAGCTAAAGGGCCACTTGTGTCCAACGATGCTGAGGCTGGTCTCAGTGAAAAGACCCACCAATCAAACAGTTCAGGAGAGCATGTGATCTGTAGTGAAATACAGAATGTCTGGATATTCACCGACAGCTGACAAACGAACACAGAAGCTCAAAACACGCTTTCCAAGCTTGGGGTGATCAGGTTCAACCCTGTCTCTTTATATTATTGCTTCAGGGACTCCTAGTCAGTGTGTGAAACACTCTAAAACCTCGTGAAACACTTCTCCAAGCCGTAAACGAGGAATGTAATGTGAGGTAATTTAATGTAGTGAACCAGCTCAGTGCTCAAATAAGAATATCTGTCAGCTAAAGTTCGCTATTAGGAGCAGTTGGAGGGGTGTATCTACTGTGTTCACCCGGGATGTTAAACTTATCCATCGACAGCTGGTGTCAGGAGGAGTGTATTATGTTCAGGCTGTCTGAAGCATCTTTTCTCCAGAAAGTAGTCTGATCCCAGCTCGGCACACAAAACACCGGACGCACAAACCGCCTTCCGTCCTCACCGACGGTCGACTTGCAGGCTTCGCAGAAGGTGTCGTCGGTGAACCGCTCCATGAGGCTGGTTTTACCGACACCGCGGGATCCGATGATGATGATCTGGAGTTTGAAATCAGCGGGCCGGGGCGGCACCTTCCTGCGCCGGGACTGAGCCCCCAGAGCCGGGGACGAGTTCGCGGAGCCCCCGCCGCCAGCTCCGGCGGCCCTCCGCGGGATGTCAAACCTAGAATCCATCAGTAACTCCGCATTGGTGGTTTGAAAGACGAACAGAACGAAGCAGGTAGTTACAGCAAACTTTCCTCCGTCCCCGAAGAAGTTTCAGAAAGTTTCTCTGTTACCGACAGTTGTTGTTGTTCAGCCATTAGAAACCAGACGTCATGACGTCATATCCGCTTTGACGTCCCTCCGCCACTGAGACGTAAAATAAAAAAAAAGGAAGAATAAAAAATTAAACATATTTTAGATTTCTCTGTAAAATTGATATGGAAACAAAAAATAACGTTGAAAAGCTTTATTTATTTATTTACTTATTTATTCTGCAATTTTGGAGAGCGAGGGAGAGAGAGAGAGGGAGCAATTTCTTTATCTGCAAATGTCTTTCAAAGAGACATGATAGAGGCTACAATTTTCGACGTTTTCAAATACTTATAATGAATAAAATAATATTATAGAATATGCCAGCAGAGCTGTAGATGCCATAGTATAATAATTAATCAAGGATATATTTAGGATCTACAGATATGTGACAAGCAATTGCTCTCAAAATGGATAAGAAAGATCAACTAGAGGAAATGGATGAGACAGTTAATGAAACGTTACCAAGACGATCACATCGGCTTAGTGTGCCCACGGAGAAATTGTTTTTCTACAAAAAGGATGAGCAGGATAAAAGGTAGAGAAAACTGTTATCCATTTATCAACATTGGAAAGGTCAGGTCAGAGCAGGCCTGAAAAGTGGTCTGGCAGACTCACAATCAGCAGAAATGACTGATGATATTGAAAAGACAGTAAATGACACGATGAAACTATACAATGAACTAAGAGCGTAATGCACCATCTCACGTCAAAAGATGCTAAATGTGACTTGTGAATTGATGGCAAATGGAAATCATTTCGGAGTGTTTGTATGATGAAAACAAGAAAGACATTGTGAATATCAACTTATAAACACACTCACACCAAGTCCACATTTGGTACTGCATCACAGTCAATTTATCACTCTGAAGCAAGCATTGCTGTCAAAAAGACTTGATGCAGCTGCAGAACTAGCTGCAAAGGAAGCTCAGTTTAAAATCACACAGGAGGAAATCAAAGGGAAAAGTTAAGAGAAATGGAAGAGAAACACAGGAGGGAATTAGATGCAAAAAAATCTGGACTTCAGTGTTTAAAAGCAGAAAAGGAAAGGCAAGCTGCATATTCAAAATTAGAGATTTATGACATGGAACTGAAGGTTGATATGAACAGTCAGTTAATGCCACACACCTATGTGACTTCTCTTGTCACTTTAAGCTTTGCACAACAAGTTCCCACTGCCATCTGCAGGTTCATGTTGTCTGCCCATGCAGCAATATGCATCCATTCCTGTACAACATTTCCATCCTCGTGTCCATCGCCTTCCACAGGCATTTCCCAGCTGGCTGAAGCTCGCAAGACAGCATAGCTGCAAACAGAATATACCGGTGACAGTGGTGTTCAGCGGAGATACAATCAGCTGCATCGAATGAAAGGCATCCTTTATCTCACTTGTGTACACCAAAGGAATATCTCCTGCTGACAAGCTGCATTTGTTAAAAAGGTATGTCGCTGGTCCAACACTTAAACGAGGGCACAATTCACAGCTGTGAAAGACGCATGCAGAGATGCATGGAAAAGACTTGACATCAGCCTTTTGTTGTTTAATAGACATTCAGAGACAAACTGTCAGAGTGGCCCTAAATCCACTCAAAGGACGCAGAAGGTTTACGGACATTTTCTGACTTTCTCACCGCCTGTCTGCAAGCAACAGCACATGCAAAGGGCTTGGAGATAAGAGGCTGTGAGGAGAACCAAAAGTTATTGTGAAAGCTTCCAGAATGGCTTGAGACACGTTGTAATCGCCAGGTCACAGTTGCTCTCATGGAAAGTGGAGATCTCCCCTCCTTTTAGGATTTTGCAGAATTCGTAGCACTTGAGATGGAAATTGCCTGTGACCTGTAAAGACACACTCAAAAGAGGTTAAATCAAAAAGATCTGCAACTTAAGTCTTTGCAACACAAGCTTCTGTTAAAGCTGATAAAGCAAATTCAAACAGCAGAGCAGTTAGTGTTCGCTTTAGACTCCCAAAGTGACAACAAATTTGTCAGTGAGGAGGTACTGAACCAATTACAGACAGACTCCCATCCAACGTAGCAAAAGCTAACCACAATGCTGGCAGTTCACATAATGGTTAAAAGTTAGAGAGTGTCAGGGTTGTGTGTGAGAGGCTACAACTCAGATGTTCACATCGACCTTCCACTCTCTTATACAAAGGACTACATCCCATTTAACTGTAACAGCATACCTACAAATGAAACGACAAAGCAATACCCCGCCTGTCAGAGATTGTTGACAAAATACCACCACTGATGAGCTGTGATGTTGGACGACTCATTGGATTTAACTGTCCCAGAACTTTAACTCCAAAACAGGTTCTTCTCAGAAATGACAGTGAGCTATTTACAATACTGAGAGCTCTGAGGTAGAGCATTGCTGGTGGCTCCACATCAGAGCTTAAAGAAACTGAAACAAGTTTGAGCCACAGAGTTACAGTAAAATAATTATTTCCTGTGACTCCTATAGATCTGATAAATGTTCTTCAGTCACATTTTAAGGACACAGTCTCACAAAACCATCTGATTTTTCTAGATGAAACCGAGGATGGAATAAAGCAAAACAAACACAAAAGGCTTACAGAAATTAGACTCCAACATTTAAAGTGAAAGTTTCTCAAGGATGAGAAATACAAAGGGACCATGTTGCATACACGAATGACATAACTGAAAGAGATGTCGAAAAACTACAAAATGAAGGACCAAAAGGTGAAAAATGGTACATCCTCCACCATGGGATTTATCGCTCAAAAAAGTCAACAAAACTGTGTGTCATATTTGATTGTTCAGCCAAATACAATGGAACAAGTCTCAATGATCATCTTCTCCAAGGACCAGACTCAGTAAACAATCTGACTAACTGACCTAAGGTTCAGGCATATAGAAAAGATGTTCCATCAGTTTCTTGTCGATGGAAAAGACAGGGATTACTTGCACTTAGTCTGGTGGAAAAGCGGTGGGACAAGCTCACAATGTCAAACCTACAGAATGACGGTTCACCTTTTCAGTGCAGCACCGTCTCCAGGCTGCGGAAATTATGGACTTAAACATTCAGCCAAAGAACACAGCAAGTCCCACCCAGCAGGTTCAACGTTCATGGAAAAGGATTTTAATGTCGGTGATGGAGTTGCAAACACACAAAACACAAAAAGCATTTTTTTAATGAAGAGTTTGTATTATGGGAGAAAAAATACCTAATCCTACTGGGCCCTGTGTAAACACTGTCTGTCCCTCAAACCCAGTAATGACTTGGATGATCGCCCTCAGCAGCAACAACTGTAATCAAGCATTTGTGATAACTTGCGATGAGTCTTTCACAGCACTGTGGAGGAATTCTGGCTCACTCAGGATTTTGGAGAAAAAGCAGGGATCTGCAGCATGAGCCTCACAACCTGCAACAAGTTTGAAGCAACATGGAAAAAAAACAATTTCATTAACATAAGTGATTCATTCAGGTTCATTTTTATGGAACAGTAGTTTCAGTTAGTCACTTTTTTATAATATAGCAGTGCTGCTATAGTTACTGATTACTTCTCCAAGAAACTAATCCAGTTACTTTACTGATTACCTCTTTCAAAAGTAGTTAGTCACTTTAATAATCACTTTACTCACTTTTCTAACACATGATGCACAATCTTAACACACTATAAAGCCATTGACCTTTCAGCCTGTCTATTCTTTCTGCGTTTTCCTTCATATAATTGAATAAAATCAAAGTGTCTCTGTTCAAGTTTTTGTTAGTTTCAATGTTTTATGCACATTGCATCCACCATAATGTTAATAAGTTGTTTTTGAACTCTCAGATTAAATGTGAGTTGTGAGGAAACCAGAGTACCTGGAGAAAACCCACATTCTGGTGCTGGTGGGGGATTAGCGGTTAGCGTTTCCATGCTCGGTAGAAGTGAGCGGTCCCACAGCCTCCTCCTTGTTATTGACCATGGTCACACTTCTTCTTTTTCTGGAACAACCTGCACCAGGTCGTCATTGTCCACAGTGACAACCGTCTTGGTTTCGTCCACTTCTTTCCTGCTGATTCTGTTTTGCTAACCACCCTCCCATAGCCTCTTTTTCTCTTGTTTTCCCTCTTTTCTGATTGCCTAATCTAAGACCCTGGTGGCCTCCTCTAGCCTGATCTTCTCACGCAGCAGAATTGGCATCTCAGGACCTTCTTCTCAGACTGGAGGGTCTTCTGAACAGTGAGCAGGACCTCCTTCTCATCCTCCACCTTCTTTCTCTGCTCCACCACCTCCTCCAGAGCTCTGTGCTTCACCCTCCTTTCTTCTTCTCTCTGGAGCTCCTGACTTTCTTGATCAGTTGTTCAGAGGAGTCTCTCATTTTCCTCCAGGTAATCAGGCGAGTTGCAGTCTGTGTCTCTGAGCTTCCCCTCCAGGTCGCTCCCTTCTCGTTTGAGGGTTCAGTTTGAGTAAAATGGGTCCTGCTTCCTGCCTTGACCCTGTCTGTCCTGTGTCTTTGAGCCTGCAAGCGTTGAGACATCCACAGGAGTTCCTCCTTCAGTTTGTCCACTTTGCCGTTTTCCCACTGCTCCTTTCGGAACTCCTTCAGTTGGCAAATGTTGGCAGAGAACACAGTGTCTGAGAGCTGAATCCTCCAGAGAAGGCTGTGCTGGGGCTAGATCCGAAAAGCCAAACATGCAGGTTGCACATTAATCCAAAAGCAGGCAGAAGCAGGTGAGCGGCCAAAGCTGGATAGAGCGGAGTCGGAAGGCTGGGTGGATTGGGCAGCTTGAGCTACGATCCAGCACCACAGTGGAGTAGAGGTCTGATTAAAAAGACGCCCTCTCCATCAGGAAAGCGATCTCCTCTCCCAGTCACAGCTGAACACAATGGTAGTGACAGCCGGCCCCTGAATTAACCCAGTTTGGCTTTAATGTGTTATTGTTTTCAATAGCAGAAGATATTAGCTAGTAAGGCAAAACAGATCTACAAAGGAAAAGACAACAAGCAGGATATTATGTTGGAAAGACTCTTGCTCTGTCGGTGAGTCCTCCTGCACAGAATAGCCCATCTTCTCTGTTGAAGTGTGATCCGAAGGCTGGATTGTTTACTTTACTACACTACAGCAGGAAACACAAAGTGTTCGGCATCACAACAAACGTCCCAGAAATATGGGATTACCATTCCAGAGACTCAAAATTATCTTATTTTGGGAAACTTTTTCCACATCCATCATGCCTGTCATTGCATGATTGTCTGGTTTACTTTAATTAGCTTACAGACAATAGTTTTATTAAAACAAAACAAAACAAAAAATGAACTTTACTGGGGTTTTTTTAACCCTTACTTAGGAAAGAGACCATATTTGGTTCGTTATTTATTTCTTCCAGTGCTTTAAAATTAATGCTCCATTAATTCTACTGGTGCTACATTGAGATGTGTTAAATTTGAGCAGGATTTTCACATTTGTGAGGATAATGGATGCCATAATTACATTTTCCACACACAAACCATAACAAATTAGTGATCTGGGTCAACCCTTTTTTTATTTACCCATAACAATATGTCTATTTTAATTTATTTTCCTTACTGAAATTATGTTAAATGATAGTAAAATATTGAGATATATAAATGACATTAACAATTTAGCAAACTCCAAGTAATTCAATGAGTTTCCCTCATTGTTTCCGCTGCAGTGCAGAGAGCTTCCCTCCACTGGATGGCAGTGTGTTCATTCAGCTCCACAGCTTCAAGCAGTTTGACTCATTTCAAATTCAGCCATCTGACAGAAGCAGAGGGGAGAAGCTTGATCTCAGATTTATACTCTGAAGTAGAAATTATGTAAGAAGTCAGACTGCTGGAGATCAGAGAAATTGATTGAGACAAAAAAGGGAGACAGAGGAGGAACATCACAAAGTCCCACGAAAGAGAGGAAGACGGTGGGAGAGAAATATGTCTTCTTAACTAAAAGGAATGTACAACGGGACAAAATTCTCTCTAAGGTGGAAAGATTAGTCTGAAAATGAATTGGATATCTTCAGCTGCATGTCCAGATTTGACAGATACATTTAAAACTACAGACATTTCACACTTTCTATACATTGAAAAAGGAGGAGGAAAGCAGAGAGACATTATGTCTACCCAGCTTTTTTTAATGGTCTCTCTATAATGTAACATTACATAGTTTGGTATGTCAGCAAGCAAATTTTCTATACTTTACATGAATTTAAACTGAAGTAGTTTGACTGGCTTGCACTGGAATAGAGACATATTCAAAAAACGTACCAGATCACTTGAAAACGCTCATGTTTCAGAGGATCTTTAGTGACCTGGTCCAGTAAGTCATGATGGAGCCTGGAGGTAAAAGCAGGTGTACTGCAGTGAGGAAACGCTATTGACGCGTCTCCGGCCCCGTGGAGCTGATATTTCAAACAGGGGAGAGCATGTAAGGTTGAGAGGCAGTCACTCATAAAAGTGCTGTAAAGCAAAGGGTAAGCTGGGAGAAAAGAGGCTGTGTGTGTGTGTGTGTGTGTGTGTGTGTGTGTGTGTGTGTGTGTGTGTGTGTGTGTGTGTGTGTGTGTGTGTGTGTGTGTGTGTGTGTGTGTGTGTGCCGCCAGTAAGACAGGAGGCAAAAAGCTTCAGACACAATCAATAAGTGAGAGCGAAGCTGTCTGAATGCATGTGTGTGCACTGGACTAAAGACAAACCTCAGAAAAATGACTGGCAGTGTGCAGAGGTGGCAAATCTAAAAGACCCAGCGGCACCTCAGGACTGAGGCGGATTTGCAGGTTTAAATCTCACTGATAGTTTCCCATGAGCAACACACTTGATCCCAGAAGTTTTTTGTTCAGTTACCCATGAAAAAGATTAAATGCAATGAAATAATTCCCTGAAAGGAAACTATTGACCTAATGTAACAATGGGTTTTTCTTGCTTTTTTTAAAAATTTGTTTTCTACATTTCAGCAGAAATGCTTCGGATTTCACTAATTAAAGTCCTTATAGTGACGTATTTTCCATGATTTGTGTTCTGGCTCATGATTGGCGCATTCACATAAACAAATCATAAATGTGTGCATAATGTGTGTAAATGATGTGAGATTACCTGCTGATAATCTGCTGAAACTCAGCGCATGAACACTGACCTGAAACGTCTATTTTTGGTCATTTTTCCAGCAAACAGTAGCGATCACGCATTAAATATTGACAGGACGTTCTCCCATTCCTCAGCATTAGAAAACCTGTCAATCGACCGATGATTATTTATCACTTGGAGCCATAAAGGTCAGCCGTGGCTTCGCCGTCTTGAACAAGATGATAATTCACCCGTTCATTCAGTCACTAGCTCGTGTGCTAATGCTGCCGGATTCTGATGGAGCGGCGTTCAGCCTGTCAGTCAATCTTCCCACTGCTGCTCTGCTGTGTTTGCAGGTCTGGAAACACAAAAACATGCACTGAACAGATGAGACTGCTGCGGTTTTGTCCTTATGTTTGACACCGCTGTGTTATGATCTTTATTTGTGATGTTATCTTTGTTTTCTCAATCCACCATATGCGACTGTTGAGTGCCTGCACTCCCAGATTTGTGTGATGTTTGCACGCTCTTCCTGGGCCCGTTTTGGTTTTTATCCGGTTTGCCTCCACGGTCCAAAAGCAGGCAGGTCAGGTCATTTGGTGTTGCTCATGGGCTTAAAGGCAGTGGATTGATGAGCCGTTCCCCTGAAAGTCTGACTTGGATGAAGTGGACACAGAGGGCAGACGGGTGAGCCACAAAACATCCACAGCATTAAAAAAAAAAACGGGACGCAGACGTGTTGAAAATCTTACAATGTATATAATTGACACAAGATTTCAGGTACAACAGCAAATGAGACATTTTTAGATATTTTTTTTTCAACCTCTTTTCTGGCATCTGTCGTCACCATAAGAACAAACTTTCCATCGATTTCTGATAACAATAAAACCAATGTCAATTAAAACAGGAAAAAATAACTTTTTTTCCCCCCCTGGTAAATTGGCTCCTTTCAGAAATGCCTCCGTTTCTGAAGTCAGTGTTGAATAAAGTTGGTTGAATAATCAGCTTTGCGGCGCCGTGTGAAGGCAGGCCGGGCGCCCGGCCTCAAACCCACGGCCTTCTTATTTACACCGTTGCACCACTGTCAAACAGGAGACATCTCGCTGGGCCATATCTATCTGCATACACACACGCGAGCACGCACACGCACACGCACACACACACACACACACACACACACACACACACACACACACACACACACACGCACGCACGCACGCATCCCCAATCAATAGTCGTTTCTGGAAGGTGTTGACTCGCGCATCGATCGACCATCTTGTGATGTCTTTGTGCAGACAATGCCATTTATTGGCCTCATAAAAGTGCAGGTTTTATAAAAGGGAGGGGACGAGGGGGGGCTTTGAACAACAAATTAATGAGATCAAAAAGTGAAGGAGGAGCGGGTGGGGGATGGGTGTGTGTGTGTGTGTGTGCAAATTTCAGCCCATGACATTGTGAGGCCGTCACTGAAGCTGAAGCTGTGAGTCTAAAGTCATCTTTGAACTGGAATGTCACCATCACAGCTGGAGAACTTTCTGATTCTTTACAGGCCCGCGTGTGTTTACTTTCACATTCATATTCAGAAATTCCCTCCGGGGGTCAGCGACATGCGGCGCGCTCGCAAACTGTCAAAGAGTGTGTTTTCCCATCCCCGTCGGAACAACCGAGAACACAATAACTCTCTCTTTAGAGTCTCAGCGTCTGGAAGGCAGTCACAGGCAGAGTCCTTCATCAGGGACGGGCGGACAGACGGGCGCGCTCACACGGCAACGCATCGCTCACTAATCAAGCCTCTCCGAAGAGCCTGACACGTGTTCTCCTCGCGCCCTGGCCGAGCCGAACGGGTCTGCGGTATCAGCAGCTGTCTGCTTGCATATAGATTATTTTTAACAACATGAGTCGGAGTGGATTGTACCGGTGCGCAACGCAAGGAAAGGCATACTTAAAAGAAGACTGTTGCACCTTCCATCTCGCAGCCCACGAGCAGTTCTGACAGCACAGATATCATCAATACAGCTCGTGAGCTCTGATAGCAGGAGCTGGATTATACTATTTTTGAAAAATGAGCTATATTAGTCTCCCATTGCTGTCACTTTAATGGCACTCCATCACACAAGTTTAGCCAGATGCATTTCAATAGATTTCCTCGCCGCGCCGTCCAAACCAGATTTACAAACGCTCTGAAGTCCGTCCCCCCCCCCCCCTTTTTTTTTTTTTTTTTTTTTTTGCCTCTGTCGATCAAACACAAGTACACACTCACGCGCGAGCATTTGTCCCATCAGCCCGCACGCGGCGCTCCTCCCACACGTCTGGGTTTTAAAATGCGCCGCGTGCTTCCTGTGTTCCCACAGCAATCCCAGTCAGGACGACACGTAATGAAGCGCTGTGTCATCGTCGTATTGCCTTTGCCGTCATGGAGAAGCTTTAAAGGTCATTATAACTGATGAGCGGGGGGGGAAAGGGTAGCGGGAGACGGGCTGGGGAGAAAAGAGGCACTGATATAGAAAAGTTGCAGATGCAGATACTCTGACAGATGAGGGCAAATAAAACTATGATCTGACCTCTTAGAAAATTTTGGTGCCTAACTGACTATTTTTCTCTAGGAAAAAAAAAAGAAAACAACAACAAAGAAGCAATCAAAAGTATGTACAATGTTTTGTCTCGCCATAGAAATAGTAGTACTTTTCAAAGACGTGCACGGTGCGGCTGGTTCTGTGAAATGAATCATCGCTGTAATTACACAGGAAAACCTTTGACACTGAAGTAATGTTACTAATCACAGGATCACTGGACCTTCTCAGGGTACACAGGAAATTATGCATATTATAGTGTTGCTCCGTTTCGTGATCGTAGAAGGATTACTGGAGGGAAGAAAAAGAAAAGTGCAGCAAGATTGCAGTGTCTCTGCTTCTGTGTACGTTTCTGTTCTGCTACAAAAAAAAAAAAAAAAAAAAAATCACAGGAGTCGCTCAGCGTGAGGCCGATCGGACACCGACACCCCCGAATCCGCAGATATCATGTGGAGGGAGTCATCCGAGACCGGGGGCTTTACGAATCTGGAGGTGGTGCTACACTGCCAGTGGGGGGCGGAGGAGGGAGGGGGGGGGGGGGGGGGGGGGACTGCCTCAGCAGGGGGCGGAGGGGATGCTGGGATGGGTGAACGGATGGAGGGGGGGACGACGGGCCGTGTTCCTCTCATGTCAGACCATCATGTCAGTGTAAATGTGATCAGGGCTGTTATTAAAGCCTCCATGATGAAATGGCAAAAAGTGCTGATGCAGAGTGAGAGAGAGAGAGAGAGAGAGAGAGAGAGAGAGAGAGAGAGAGAGAGAGAGAGAGAGAGAGAGAGAGAGAGTAAGGATACTGTGAGGCTTAATGCATGAGGAGGTCTGCTGCAGTCCAGATTATCCTCCTTCAAACGTTATCGCCGCTTTAATACTTTCAGCTTCTGCTTTCTGTGAATTTTTGCGTCTCTATAAATATCTTTGTGTGACTAAATCAGTTTGGGGTTTTATTGATTATCAGTCGATAAATAAATAATCCTCAGGGGAATTTTAAGACGTGCCACCGCAAGGCAGCATTCCGACTCTCTCAGTGGTGTCAACACCAACGGGCGGCGACCACAACACTCCCACACGTCCAGTCCCAAACGCCAGAGAGAAAACCGAGGAAGATGCAAAAAAAAAAAAAGAAAAGAAAAAAAGACCAGCTCTAACGGAGTCATCAATATACTGAGAGGAGAAGACAAGAAACATTGATGAAGTGAAATTTCCATTTTGTTCTAATCCAAAACCAAAGGAAGTCCATCCGAGCGACTGGTTTGTTGTTGTTTAGTTAAACTTATTCAGTTTTGGCAAAAGTAACTAATCCCCCAGCTTCTCCTCCCTCCTGTTTGAACTCCGCCCCCCCCCCCCAGACTCAGTCCCGGTTGGTTCCACGCCTCCTTCAGGATTATAGTCGCAGCAGCAGGAGGAGCAGCGGGAGCAGGCAGGAGGCGACGGAGGGGAGGCGCCGCGCCGCCGAGCCCTTCACCTCCTTGTTTTCGGGGAGGTAGGGGTAGAGCACGGGCCGGTCGGTGGCCGGGGCCACCAGGCGGGGGCTTCGGGAGCAGGAGTCGTCGGTGCACATGCCGCTTCCTGAACCGCTCACGTCATCACCTGCGGACGGAGAGGCGGAGTTCAATCCGACGACAAATTTATCACTTGGACTAATAAAGAAATTTAATTCAAAACATGCCAGTGCATTGCTTTTCAGAACACATGCCACAATATATACTATAATTATAGTAATAGTTTCACTTTTTCCAAAAAGAAACACCGGTTGATATTTCATATTATTGGAGACAAAGCAAACCCAATCAGAAAAGAAAAAAAGAAAAAAAAAACCCTAAAATTTTATCGTCCAGGTGCAGGCCCCAGAAAATAAAAAGAAGAGAAAAAGCAAAACCATGTGAGAATCTAATTACATAAAGGAACAAAATACCACTTCAGTCATGGAGAAGGACAATCTGATTTAAGAGAAAAGCCTTTAAAATCCAATCTTAACACTAACCATATCGCTTGTGCCATTTTGTGAAATGGAAGACAGAAGTGTGCTGCGCTAAATGACCATGTTTGGTGTTTTTTTTAAGCTGGAACTTGTTAAAGTGCTTCGATCATCCGTGAATCATCCGAGATGAAGTTCCTTGTAAACGGTCTTTCGAAACTTCTGGGTTTTCTAATCACTCACTGGTGTCCTGAAAGTCCACATCCTGGCCGTTGAGCGCATTCTTCAGGCGGTGCGTCATGATCTTCAGCTGCATTATCTGCTGGCGTATTGTCATGTCTGGCTTGGTGATGTCGATTTCCACCTCGGGGTTGTTGATCTGACTGGCGAGGCCGTCGCCCATCACCTCCGGAAGGTACCTGGATCACACACACACACGCTCCATTGAAGCGCTTCAACTGATCGGTCATTTCAGAGTTTGGGGGTGTCCAATGTAAGGCCTGTGGGTCAGAACCGGCCGGACCCTCGCTGACAGCCATACCTGGCTCGATTCATGCCGTTCCAGCACTTGTCCTCGGCCCCGGTTCCCGTGGCCACTCGGTCGCTGCAGAGGACGCTCGGGAGGGAAACCCAGTACGGCTGCATGTCCCTCAGCCTCATGGTCACGTCGGTCACCTGCAGGAGAGACGGAGACCGTCGGAACCCGTCGGCTCGTCGTCAAGCCATGAAACCCGGGACGGGAGTTGAGCTGGACGGACACTGACCAGCTTCTCCATCTTGCCGGAGCTGGCCTCCAGCCCGTCCTCCGCCGCGACCTTCCCCCGCTTCACGCTGTCCTCGTCCCCCGTGCTGCTGGTCCCTCCGGCCCGGAGGTTTCCACACGCCTGGAACAGCTGGGGAAGAACGATGAGACGGAAAATCAAAGGCGAAGGTGAAAGAAGAGGAGGAAAATTGCGGGAGAATTTCCGAGCACGCGTGTGGAAACACATCTGCCAACGAGAGATGGTGGCGACAGGCGCTGGTGGCGATTTCATGACCTCGGGAGTCAATCACAGCCCGACTTTAGCCGAGTGATTCACAGCTCAGAAAGTAGCACTCGTCCCTGCGGGGCTTACATTTCATATACGGCGCCCTGGGAAGACAGAGAGACTGCAGTCAATCTGTCGCCCAATCGGCCCTGCTTGGAGGAAGAGCGTCGGGCCTTTGAACCTTCACACGTCGCCGGGAAATAATCCCGCCGTAAGCTCAAAGTCACATCTGTTTCCACAACGCATCGATTTTCTCTGCTATATATCAAACAAAGTGAGTGAGTGTTACACTGTACACACACACACACACACACACACACACACACACACACACACACATAACACAGCATATGGCTCCTGACATCAACAGATTATGTAAATAGGAGATAATCTTCCCAATGCGATATTGCTACAGCATCGACTGACTTTCCGACGCAGCACTTCCTGCGGGAGATGAGGATCAGACACCGACGCCGCGTGTGACCGCCATTCCCAAGCAGGTCGGGGTGAGGAGGGGGGGGGGGGGGGGGGGGGTCCGCCCGTCTGCAGCTCACCTCACACTCACCGCACGGCACACGGGAAGCTTTGTGTTTCCACTTACAATCTACTTTTATTTTCCACCTTAACCAAACAAGTCAGTCAGTCTTTCATTGCTGCCAGTTGCTTTTAAAGGAGCGTATAAAAGTGGAGCCCAAACACCATTAAAGAGTGAAGTAAAGGCTTGGCCTGCAGGCTGCTTTATGACTCACATCCCTTCATTTCACATTAGGAATGTGGAGCTTTAAAACACGACGGATGGAGAACCAGCGCAGGTGATAAGTGTCGACATAAAGCCAGGCGATAAACTCCAGCAACGAACGAAAAAAAAGAAGTTCAGGCTCAAATGTTGTCAGAGCAACAACTCCAACATCTTTTTTTTTTTCTTCTTTTTTGATGAAATAGCTGCATTTATAAGCAGTGTGTGTTCTGACCTTGCTGTTGATGTTCTCTATACTGTCCATCATGGTGGCCATGGCCTCAGATATCCGGTAGGGCAGAGCGAGGATCACGCTGTCGACGCCCGCGGCTCCGTCCAGCCGGTCGGCCACCTGCATCATGGTCTCTGCGCACACGGAGGTCCGAGCGTTTCACATGGAGCGCATCGGCGCAGAAATGCACTTTTATGAACGTGACGCCTTTGAGCTGACATATGGCCGGACTGGATCCGTGTGTGTGTGTGTGTGTGTGTGTGTGTGTGTGTGTGAGCCCCCCACCTGCCAGATGCCTCCACTCGGTGTTGAGGTCCGCCTGGTTGGCCAGGCAGCCCTTCATGACGTTGCTGCAGTAGTTGGCGCAGGGCCTGGCGGAGGCCATGCCGCGGCAGTGGGGACAGTAGGTCATCCTCATCATGGCCTTCATGCACTCCTGGCTCAGCGGCACCTGCACGGCGAGGACACGGGACAAAGTAAACACCTTGAAATAAACCGCACGAGAAAGACAGAAGTTTAGAAAATGAATTTTGACACTTCATAAAGACAGAGAGGTCAGCGGGGGGTCAGCTCCCGCCGTGACCTTTCTTAGCGTGTACCAGACTTTCTTTGGGCACGGTTTCCGTGGAAACCACTCGGGGAGAATCCACCTTTTGTTTCACCATGTGATGAAAAGGCCCTGACATTCATACAAAGTACTGGCAGTCGCTCACTCCAGCCTCCCAGAATCCTCCACTCCTCTCGCTCCATCCCACAAGGCCGTTCCCCCAGGAAAGGGCCTTCGTGCGTGAAAAGCGAAACTGGGTTAATACCAGTAAGCCCTGTTCACAAGAGAGTACAGCTATGCATACAAAACCTCAGGAAGTATAGGGTGTGTGTCTGAGAGCGAGGGAGAGAGAGAGAGAGAGAGAGGGAGAGAGAGAGCAGCTACGCATACAAAGCTCCTCTAAGCTGACATCTGGGCCAGCCTGATGCTTTTCCTGGAAACTGTTCCTCCGACTGTTAAAATCAGCTTTTTAACAAATATACAGTGAAAACAGAACAATTGAGATCAGGTGGGAAAACACCTCGCTGACATTCTGACCTTCGCTCTCAGGCGTGTCAGGATTTAGGGAGGAGACTCCAGTAATCTCTGCGTAAGGGGACATGAATCGGGCTGGTTTCAATCAGGGACGGACCGTTCCGTATCATGTTCGGACGTCTTTTCCTTCCAGGAATACCGGCGTTACGGTCACGCTCGTCCCTCTCCTGGACTGTTTGCGGTTGTCGCTGATTTTCGTATTCTGTCCTACGTTACGCAACGCTGCTGATAAAGCGTCGGCAAAACGGTTCAATCGAAAGGTTGATTCCCCGTCCATCCGCAGGTGGAAGTGTCCTTGAGCAAGACACTGGACTCATGGCATGAGAATGGATGAATGTGCACAATAAAAGTGAAGATCAGTAAAAATCTGCTCCATGAAAATCAAAACTGGTGAAATATAACACCGGTTCAAGTTGTTTATTCCTAACTTAAGTAAAAAAAAAAAAAAGTGTATTATGAAGCTAAAATGGAAAAAGAAAAAAAACAACATTTTCTTATAAAAGAGGAAGGATTACAGCACCGAGTGAAACAAGTGACACAGATAAGCAATAACCACATTCCCAGGCTTAATCTGGAGTCATATGAGACGTGAGTCAGATCCTCACTCCTGCCCTGCTTTCCTCCCGTCTTTCCATCCTCTCCCCGCCGCTCATTAACGGGATGAGTCAGACGATTTTCAGCGAGGGAGGGAGAGGGAGGGAGGGAATGCAGCGGGATGAGTGGGAAAAGCTAAACATGAGAGGTGGAGGGGCGTTAAAGCAGGTTCAGCAGGAGGGAGTGGAAGAGAAACGGGGGGGGATGTTAATGAAATACTGATTAAGGAGCCGCGGTGGTTAATGGAGTTTCAGTTACATCATCCTTCTCGGCGTTAATGCCGGGATTCCCAGGCCAGACATGAAACACTGTGTAACTCCTCAGTGCTGCTAATTGGAGGCCGATGTTGACAACTTCCTGTGTAACCTTGGAGCCGGTGGAGCTCGGGCACGGGGAGGAAGTGCTAATAAGACCCTCCGAGTCTCAAGCTTAGGCTGCTTCTCATTAAGAATCTATCTGTGGATTGATAAACTGATAACGGCTTAATAAATTGTCACAAAATGAAAGTCTGTGCTCCAATTTGCCAGCACACCAAAGGATTGAAGAAGTCAAAAAGAAGAAGAAGAGGAAGAAAAAAAGATTTCATATTGAATTTTGTGACAGTCAGCTTATCCGAAAAGAAATGATTTCGGTTTCTACAAAAAAAAAAAAAAAAAAAAAAAAAATCACTTTCAGAGGCCAAGATCTGCTGAAATGAGGATTAACTCGACTGAACAGTGAACTTCTTCTTGTAGTGAACAAGAAGAAGTGCCCGAATAGAGCTGCGTTAAAAAATCAACTGGAATCAAAATGGATATTTTCAAGTTGGGTGTCAAACATATGGCCTTCTGAACCAAAACCGGTTCACAAGCGGCTCCAGTCCAGCCCTCCAAACCGTTAAGCTCACTGGAAACATGTCAGCTGATTTTTGAACAGATTTTTTTCAGAGAAGAAGAAACAGCGGAACACTGAGAACCGAGCTGAGAGATCAGTGATGCTGCCATCAAAGCTAGCTAACTAGCATTAGCCTCAAAGCCTGGCCGTCAGGGGGAAAAACACTCAGAACGCAACAGATAAAGACGTTTTTGGGGCATTTTGCAAAAGAAAGTTTCATTAAAATTGGTTTTATACAGATTTACACAGATATTCTGAAATAATTAGTGCTGTCAATTTTAATCGCGATTAATCCATTGAGGTCTGCCAATTGGGTCAAAGAAAAGAACTGGAGGATAATAGTGTTTTTTCCTGACATTGGGGCTGATTTTTGAGGATTAGATTCTTCAATGCAATTAATCTCAACTTTAAAAAAGTTAATTGTTGACAGTTCTCCATGAATTAATCACGATTAATTGCGATCAATGCGATTAAAACTGACAGCACTACAAATAATTGTTTGATTTTGTGAAAATAGACATTTTCGTCCTCTGCGCCACAATAAAGAACCGGTGCAGCCCACTCTAGATGTTTCAAAAACAAACATTTGAGGTTAATTTTGGACTCAAAATTGCTTTTGCATTAAACATTCATATTCAGTCCTGAATCTTAATTACAGGCCCCCTTCTTCAGCTTTGATCATGCCGAAGTTAAAGTTTTCTTTTTTTTTTTAAAGAGTTTTTCAAACCACAATCTGCAGATAAGGATAAGGAGACTTATTGTTTTTCAAAACACTCTCAAGTGCCTGTTATCAGTCTCACCCAAGGTTATTCATGCTGATTCCTCAGTGTTGCAGCTGTTTGCTGACTAAATTTAGGGATTTTTTTTTTTTCTCCAGACAAAAAAGGAGTAGCCTGGGGCCGGAGGAGTTAAATCTTTGACCTTCCAGAGTCGGGGAGCATCTTCACACACTCGCGCTGAATAAAATCAGCTCCTCTCTGGCCTAATAAAGAGAGAGTGTGAGTTCAGAAAGCCTCTGTTTGATGTGGTGTTTGTGATTTCCATGTATCTGCCCGTCCTTGCTTCACCTTCACAACATGCTCGCCATACCTGCGTGCGGCTTCTGCGCTGCCTGTGGCGGCGGAGGCCGAGCCCGCTCCCGCTCTCCCTGCCTCGCTCTTCATCTTCCTGCCTGTCTCTCCTCTGTAATTAGTAAGGATATATGAGCGACCTCTCCTCCCGTGCTACAGAGCGAGCTGATCCAGACTCCTCGCCTCCGAAGTGAGCTATGCGGCACGTGGCCTACTTCCTCCACTCCCTCACCCCAGGGAACCGAAAATCCCGGAAAAAAAAAAAAAAATACACAAAAGCAGTTGAGGACAGAGCAACTGGTGCAGACCGGAGCGAAGCGAGAGAGGGATTAATTCTGCAACTTTCTGCTGAAAGCTCACATTCTCCCCTCCTTTATTTATTAAGAAATGCTTCTTCATCACCCCTCTTCATGTCGTTCATTCTTAATTAGAATAACGACGGTTTCAAACACAAATGCTCTTGTGAGTGATTGGGTTTTGTTCAGGAAACATCTTGAGGTGTCTTTTGTTCAGATAAAAATAGGAGCGGTCGTCTCATTACTGCCCGATCAATCGCAGATAGAATTACACTGGAAGGAAGGTTGGACTTCTGGGGAAAGTGGATTTTACAAGCGTGAGGAAATAAAACCTGAAGAGTGAGCGGAGTATAGAGAAGGTGCAGGATTTCTGAGTGTCTCGTTGACAGCAGTGTGGCATCAATCTGCATTAATACAGCACAGCTGTCACTGAGGAAAACAAACAAAAAAACAACACAAACTCGCTTAAAGATTGCGAAAAAGAACAGTTGGTGGAAGTCAGAACCACTTTCAGGCAGATCAGATCGGACTTGGAGGACTGAGGGTTTGTTTTCACGACTCAGAAGATGGACGGTGTGTAAATGGGACCTAAAAGAAAGACGAGAAACCTTGTTTTGGTTTTTTTTTTCTTTTTTTTTTCTCCTGTCCGGATCACTGGACGCAGCTCAGAGAGTCGTCCGTTACAGACACTGACCACGTGTCCCCAACGCCGCCTGCCTTCGCCATGCAGGCTGCTCTAAATAGGACAGAAAGCAGCTCGTGGCCTCATTCAGCTCGCAGCGGATCCAAAACCCCCCCGATTACAGCTGTGATTTCATAAAAGCTCGGCTAATTATTTACACAAATCTTTTTTTTTTTTTTTAGACACACTTGTGACGGCGGCGTCACTCGCTGTCCATCAGCGGATGTCAGGAAATGTGTGCGAACATCAGGGAAATGGAAAAATGAGTGTGCCGGCGAGCCTGCCGCATCTCGCTGACATAAGGGCTGCAGATCATGAACAAACATCTCAACATGTGCAGCTGATGATCATTCTGATCTGGTCTCTGTTTTCCTCCGTGGCTCCTGCACAGCATTGACGAGGTGTCTGTCCCTCTCTATCCAGCTCTTTTCTGTCTTTAACAGCATCATGTCTGATTCTGCTGCAGGTTTAAACCCATTAAAACCCTTTTTCTGTTCCTTTCCTCTGCCACTAATGCGTGCTCATGTGGAATTCGTTGGGTTTTGTCTGTTTTTTATTGGAACGCCTTAAGCTGACTCAGTAATTGACAGAACATAAACAGAACTGAGTTGAACGGCTTTAAACCCCAAGAAAATAAAAAATCCCCTAAGTTTTTCCAGTTTTTTTTAATCCATTGTGTATCAGATTTCATTTGTCTTTAGAGCTGTGCATAATGATACTACTTTGAACTGATACCATTCTTGTTGAGTTGTCAAATGTCTGATAACTCATTTAATTTCAGAGGCCATATAACCCAAATTTATACTTTAAAGTTTTTCTATGTGATGCATTTTTATCTCCACCCCTGAATTGCCACCTTCTTATCGTGACAGAGGAATTTGAGAGCCCGCATGATCCCAGGAGCTATGTTGTCAAGACCTTCATGCCTCTGGTAGGGCCTCCCATGGCAAACAGGTCCTGGGTGACGGGCCAGACCAAAGACAGTTCAAAAGCCCCTTTGAAGAATAACAGAACAAGGACTGTGACATTACCCAGTATGGCGGTGCCAGGGCCCCAACCTGGAGCCAGGCCTGGGGTTAGTCCGAACAGACGACGCAGGCCCGACCTCTGGTGGACTCACCACCCACCGAGGGAACCATAGGGGCTGTGTGCAGTGTGGATTGGGTGGCAGTCGACAGCAGGGTGCCCAGCAACCCGATACCCGGACACAGAGACTGGCTGTAGGGACATGGAATGTCACTTCGTTGGGGAGGAAGGAGCCTGAGCTTGTGAGAGAGGTTGAGAAGTACTGGCAAGATCTACTTAAGCTCACCTCCACACACAGCTGGGCTCTGGAACCCAATCCCTTGAGAAGGGCTGGACTCTCCACTTCTCTGGCGTTGCCAGCTGTGGGCTGATGGGAGTTTGCTTATCCCCACACAGCTCAGCCTCATGTGTTGGAGTTCACCTCAGTGAAAGAGAGGGACTTGTCCCTGCGCCTTTGGGTCGGGTACTCTGCACTGCTGTTTGGTCTCGGCCTACAGGCCAAACAGCAGTGCAGAGTACCCGGCCTTCTTGGAGTCCCTGGGAGGGTACTGGACAGAGCTCCAACCGGGGACTCCATCGTTCTACTGGGGGACTTCAACACCCACGTGGGCAGCAACAGTGAGACCTGGATGGGGGGTGATCGAGACACATGGCCTCTCTGATTTGAACCCAAGCAGTGCTCTGTAATTGGACTTCTGTGCTCGCCACAGTTTGTCCATTATGAACACTGTGTTCAATCACAGGTGGTGTCCATAAGTGCACTTGGCACCAGGAAACCTTTGGCTGTAAGTCGCTGATCCACATCGCTGTTGTGTCATCTGACCGGGTGAAGAGAAGAGCAGAGTTGTTGACCAATCACCACCTGGAGGTGAGTTGGATTCGTTGGCAGAGGAGGAACCCTGACAGACTTGGCAGGCCCAAACGTGTTGTGAACATCTCACAATACCCTGTTGGGGAACATCTGTTGGGAACATCTCGCAATACCCTGTCAGCCCACCTCTGATAGAGCTTCTCCCTGATCCGGAGGGAGGCTCGGGGACATTGAGTCCAAGTGGGCCATATTCTCCACCTCCATTGTTGAAGCAGCTTCTCAGAGCTGTGGTCGTGAGGTGCCTGCCGTGGCAAACCCCGAACCAGTTGGTGGACAACGGAAGAAAGGGTTGCCGTCCAGCTGAAGAAGGAGTCCTATTGAGTCTTGTTATCAAGCCCAAACTCGGGTCTGGTAGGAGTTCGGGGAGGCCATGGAGGAGGACCAGCGGTTGGTGTCAGGCGCCTCAGGAGGGGAAAGCTGGTCTGCATTAACACTGCTTACAGCAGAGGTGTGAAGCTGCTGACCTCAACCACAGACCACAGGATTTCGTCTGTGTTTTTCACAGATGATGTTGTCCTGTTGGCTTCATGGAACCTGGACCATCATGCACTGGGGCGGTTCGCAACCAAATGTGAAGCGATGGAGATGAGGATCAGCACCTCCAAATCAAGGCCATGGTCCTCGACAAGAAGAAGGTGGTTTGCCCTCTCCAGGTCAGCGGAGAGACCCTGACCCAAGTGGAGGAGTTGAGGTGTCTTGGTGTCTTGTTCACAAGTGGGGGACGGATGGAGGTGGAGACTGACAGGCGGATTGGTACAGCATCTATAGTGATGGAGTCATATCAGTCATCGTGGTGAAAAAGGAGCTGAGCTGAAAGGCGAAGCTCTTAATTTACCAGTCAACCTACACCCCCACCCTCACCTATGGTCATGAGTTTTGGGACATGACCGAAAGGTCAATAAACTGATACTAGTGGCTGAAATGACCTTCCTCTGTAGGGTGGCTGGACGCTCCCTTCGGGATAATGTGAGGAGCTCAGTCATCAGGGCGGAGTTCGGAGCAGAGTCGCTACTCCTCCACATCGAGAGGAGCCAGCTGAGGTGGCATCTGTTTTATGCATGTTTTTCCAAACTCAACTCACATGACCGTGATGCTAATGTTAGTTAGCTAGCTCTCATGACAACATCCTTAATATCTCAGCTCAGCTCTCATTGCTGTGCTGTTTCCACAACTCTGAAGAAATTTGTTCAAAAAGTCAGTGCTTTCTTTGCAGTTTTTCATATTTGCTTGATGGCTCGGCCGGACTGGAGCCTCTTGAGGACTGATTGTAGTCCACGGGCCTTATGTTTCATGACTTAGATGTTTTTAATAGAGTCAATATGGGGTGAATTCCTTTGATGGAACCGTCTTAATGGGGGTCTTCTAGGAATGGTTGCTGTTTCATCTATATCATCACTATCAACAACACAATGTAAAACCTCGAATGCAACAAAATTTGGGAATCTCCCCGACGCACATCCTGAAGCTCCGTCAGTTGTTCCCATCATGCTGTCTCTCGTTAGCTGCTAGACTGGCCAGTTGTGCTGCATGTTTGGGCTCCGCTTGAGCCGGTGCGATCAGCGAAACTCGTCTCACGGCCGTAGAGGAACAGGCGGACTGTGGTGTCTGTGGTGCCTGATCCCTCAGCCTGCACCACACTGATTATGTGCTGCTGTCCTCCATCCAGTTCTTTTTTACTCTCCTCTAACCTCACATGTCTAAATCTGATTGTACTGCAGATTTTTTACCAATGAAAATGAGTTTTTTCCTTACCACCAACACCTACATATGCTTGCTCATGTGGGTTTGTTGGTTGTTTTTTTTTTTTTAAACTCGGAACTGGTTCAGATGGTAATTGGTGCTGTATAAATGAAAACTGTAATGATTGTGGTTCTTTACTTAACAGATTAGAAGACGTTTTCTGGGAGTTTTCACTGAACTTTTCACCAGAGGTCTTCATTAAAATTGACTTTATGTTGAGATTGTGGTCATTTTTGTGAAAATAAACATTTTCATTATGTTAACTCTATGTAACAACAAAGAAAAACTTTAAAGTTCAAATTTGACAGTTGCAATAACGATAATGATTTTACAGGACTAGCCTACTCAAGATTGCATTGTAAGAAAATTATTTATTGAAATGTGTGGCATGGCTTAAAACAACATGACCTTGTACTTCAAGGAAATAATTCCAATATTCATAACTGCCACAGCATCTGCTTCCCTAAAGCTTTTTCCCGCATTCATTGCGACTCTCACCCGTCTGCCAGCCTCGTGTCTGACAGCAGATATTTTTCACACGGGCATCAATATCGGCCACCTCCCTGGAATGATTTCTCAGGCCTGCTCTGATCCTCACCTCGGTCTTGTCTCACACGCAGCGGCGGCCATTTCTCCCGGGAGATATTAACCCTCCCTGCAGCCCCGGGAGACATTTTTCAGCGCTGGGCTGACATTAACTGTTGTTGCAGTGGCTGATTGTCTGAGCTGCGGGCCATCCTTTACGGAGCCTCTTGTTTCTGCTAACATTGATCTGCCACGGCTTCACACTATGTGCGCGGACTGGTAAAGCAGGGCTCCAGAGCGCTCAGGTGCTCGTATGGAGGCCAACGCTGAAGAGTCCGCACCTTTACGCTCCAGAATACCAATGCATACACACACACACACACACACACACACACACACGGAGGGCACAGGCAGTTTCAGCACTGCGCCAGATCAGACAGAATATATATCTCTGCAGTTCTCTGAGCCGTGGTTGACAGGAGAAATTCAGATCTATAATTTTAAAAGAAATGAGTCCTAAGTGTGAACCTACCTGGGAGACTTTTCGGACCACCTCTCCGCTGATCACCAGCCCCTGAACAAATGACCTGGCGGCCACAAATGTGCGAGTGATCATGGTCTTCACCGTTCGGGGGGTTTCTCCGAAAGGTCGCAGTGTTTCTATCTGCTTAGACACACACTCCAGGTAGTCTTCACCTGGAATCGACACACACACACACACACACACTCAATGAAAACCTTGATTCAAGGACATGAACAGATGATCAGAAATCCTGAATTATTTATCATTTACCTATAAAATATTGCTTGTTTGCCTGGTGGAAGAGTTTCTCCAGCAGCCGCACCCAGAACTCATTGAGCACCTCCTCCAGGTTGACGTTGGAGCCTCGGTAGTAGTGCCTCAAATCCGTGTACAGGTCGGAGAAGACCTGGGAATTCTGGGAGTACAGAGAGCCCCAAGTTGGAATGAAAGTCTCCTGCAGGCTAATCGAAGAGCGGTTCAGCAACTCTAGGAAGTAACCTAAAAACAGACATAAAATGTTAATAGTTTAAAAACGGCTGAGGAAGAGCATTTTATACCCTGTCAGCAACTCCAGGCTGTAGTGTTCTCCCTCTCTGAGCCATAAATTACTTCATATCTTCACATTATCCTTCTGCGCTACTGTACTGCGCGCCGCTCGACGTAACGCCGGGCGAGAAGAGAGGCCATTAACACAAGATGTCTCAGCCTCGTACAGTCAGGGATCCGTCTGTAATATTTCCACATGATTATAAAGCCATCATACGCTGGAAGTGCTTCCACGGGAAAGTAATTATTTCCACACGTTTCCCGGCTTTGCGGCGTATTCTTCGCTGCATACAAACACTGCCTTTTCACTGCCAGCCAGCCCGGAGCTGAACTGCGCCGGGCGTCCCTCCGGGGAGAGGGGGGGAGATTGACAGTGCTCCAGGGTGCAGCGTACGCCGCTTCAAGGCAGGATTTTTTTTTTTTTTTTTTCCAAATGTAGGCAGTGAAGAAGGCAGGAAGGTAAACAGAGTGACAGGCAGGCGGACGCCGAGGTCTGAGACATCTCAACGGAGCTCCAAATCCAAACGATGTTTCCTCAATTATCAACTGAAAAATCATCATTTGAAGATGTGTGAGCATGTTTAGCCAGACTCGGAGGCATTCGCAGTCTTTCCCCGAAGGCCCGACGGAGCTGTTCACATCTCCACACACTGAGCTGCAAAAGGAGAAAGCAGCGTCTAAATGTCAAAGTTCAGTTGGGTTTCCTCTGTCACTTCCCCCCAGGTTCAACCTGCAGAGGATTAAATGAGCCAAAGTGACAGCTTCAGCTGATCCATGGTTGTTTTCATTGATGTAAAATATGAAAATCATAAGTTTACTGCACATAATGTAATGCGTATTGCAAACCGTTGAACCGAACTCTACTGCTTTACACTATACGGGTTGTACAAGTCGCGTAAGGTTGGTACTCGCCCTTGGTATCGGTGCATCTCTACTTTAAACCTGTTTGCGCTGCGCTGTAGTTGTGTGGAGGTGATGAGGGACGCACACTCTGAGTTTTGTTTCCAGAAATTCCACATTTTCTGTAGCATTGTTACATTCATTCATTCTGTGTGCAAACAATGTTTATAAATGAGGTTCAGTTCTGCCGAGACAGCAGAAAGTTCAGCCCGGACCATCAGTAAAGCGAACACCTTGCCAGTGTGTGTGTGTGTGTGTGTTTGTTTTCCTGTGTGAATTGAACAGGAAGATGGAAGTCGTGCTGCTGTGCAGCCGTGTTTATTTTCTAGGTGTCTTATCTTTTCCAGCCGCCGCCCTAATTCAGAGGGAGATGCAGAGGAGAGGAGGCTGCAGCCCCACGGGTGTGTTGGTGTGTTTGTGTGTGTGTGTGTGTGTGTGTGTGCGTGTGTGATGATGCCCTTCCAGCGGTTTGCATGTTGAGAAAAAAAAAAAAAAAACACCTAACATACGTCCCATACACACCAGCTTGCATATTTAAAGACACACAGTGAACGGAGGTAGATTGAGTGTGAGCCGCTGAAGGCTTGAAGACGGTCTCATCTCTTGGCCTTACGTAACGCTCCCATGTGCTCTCAGCTCATCCCAAACCATCTGTGGAGCATTATCTAAGCACTGGATACTGTATCTCTGCTCATTAACACACACTCCTGGACTGGCTTCACAGCTGCTGCTGTTTGCTGCTTTCTTCTGGCGTTTTCCACAGGCCTCCAGCTAAAAAAGGCTGCTCCGCAGAAATGCATGCTGGGATGAGGTTCTCTCGCAGAGACTCATGGTCGATCACGCAGACAGAACGGGGGTTCATATTCCTGCTTTCACTGTATCTGATGGCCTCTGGCTCATTACTCAGTCTGACAGACGGGAAAGAAATGAAGCAACTTTTCCTTTTATCTTAGAATTTGTCTCTAAATTGATCACAGTTCTGAAAGAGAGAGAGAGAGAGAGAGAGAGAGAGAGAGAGAGAGAGAGAGAGAGAGAGAGAGAGAGAGAGAGAGTGTGTGTGTGTGTCTCAGTGTTTGAATTACTCTTCCAGACCTTAACACAGGAGTGTCAGACTCATGTAAAACTGACTACAAAATAAACATAATTCCTATTTTAATGAAACCTTCTCATGCAAAATATAGTGAAAGTTAATGTTTGAGCTTTTACACCGATCTGAGCTGGTTGGATGTCGCCGTTTCAGTGGAATAAATAAATATGCAGTGGAATGAATGTGTCCTGACACGCGGTCCGTCCAGTCTGGGTTTGCAGGGCTGCAGTGTGATACCTCGCTCCCCTGTTCCCTGACCTCCTGCCACTCAAACCGTCTTCAAACGGCTCCGGACCCGCCGCAGAGCGCCGCAGAGCGCCGGCGGGGCCGGGTCTGTGCCACTGACAGGCAAACATGCAAACACACAAAATCAGATTTCCACCAGTCAGCAGGAAAACACGTGTTCCAGGAGACACGTGTCCACAGAGAGACAGACGGACGGCGTTTCAACACATGATTCAGGCGTTTATAGGAACTTATTGTGGTGCTTTTCTCAGGCACCGGGTCTCCGACCGCCACACCTGGAGGTAAACTGAGTTCTGCTGTCCCCGTTTGCTCCTCCGCTCTTTTTACTCTCTGTGAATAATGATCATCATTAGCGCGACGCGAACCGTCCCTCCCGCGCGCGCGTGCGCTTCCTGTGCTCCGGCCTGTGAAAATGACCTTTCCTCGTTCTTCTGTTTGCGTCTCGGTGACAGACGGCGCTCAACCCGTTCAGTCCCCGTCCTCGCGTTCTTCCCGCGGTCCTCCATCATCCTCCGGAGCTCCGCCTCCAGCTCTTCTTCTTCTCCTGCCTCCACGGCGGCTCTCTGGGGACGGCTGACGGAGAGCATGTCTAATTGCTCCTGTTACGTCACAGCGGAGGTCTGGAGGCACAAACAACAGCTGGAATAGAAGCTCTTCGGAGCCGACGCGAACATTAATTTCACGTTTTAATCTGCGATCGCCGGCTGGATGGCGGGGGAAGGTTCCGGTTTGAGTTCAGATGCTCACTGAGCGGAGGTCACTGGGAACATTGGGTCACTATTTAGTGATAGATTTCAAAAATTTTGCTTTTCTGAAAATTTTCTAAATCAAAAACGAAAAAATTATGCTTTTTCACTGAAGTTAACAAGTTAAGCAGTTAATCTCCAGAAAGTCCCTGTTAGGTTTCAGCTTCAGCCTGTTAAACACCTGTTAGGTTCATTTAACTGAAGCGTACAAGGCGCCTTCACACACTCACAACAAACACGCGAAACCGACAAACCGAATGACAGAAACACTGAAAGACGAGCTGCCTTCCCTTCCCCTCGTGTTTTGATGTGCCTCTTCCGATCTGATGATAATATTTCAACATTATCGCCTCTGCATGATTAAGAGCAAAAAAAAAAAAAACTTTAATGTGACAATAGATCAGCCGAACTGTTCAAACTCGACTCTCCCAGCGACACGTTTTGGCTTTCCATCTTTTTACCTCGCTAACCGACACAGAAGCATTTTGAAGGAGCGAAGCCAGGCGTGCGCCTTAATGACTTTCTTCCTGCAGTGACAGAGGAGTTAATGATTTCATTTGTAATCACTCCGAGCTCCACATCCAGGCCACCTTGACATGTCAGAGGCTTATTTTAACTCCACTCCTGCCTTCTTTTTCTTTTCTTTTTTTCATCCCACTGCTTCTAAGCCTCAATTAACACGCGCACATTAAAGTGCGTGCCAGTAGAACGTTCTCCACACTCTTCTTGATGAGCACTTCTCAAAATCGGCTCTTTAGCACCGACGAGTCGCCGTTCGCTCCACGCACCCTCTGCTCTCTCATGGTTTTTGAACTCGCCTGAGTGACTGAGGCTCCCGCTGACAGGGTTCGATAACGTTAAGATATTTTAACTGCGACAAATGAAGGGATTTCCCAACAAATGCCATGAACTTGAACCGATTTTTAAAGAAAGACTTCCTCCTCTTCCCGTTAACCTTTACTGATCACGACTTGAACTGAGAGACGCAGCGTCGCATCCAGCTCCGAACCATAAATAGTAAACCGGCAGCGCCACGTCGCAGACGCGCTCGTTCTGGCACAGCATCAGACATTTCCAGGAGACGGGATGGAAAAGGGGAGATCTGACGAAGAATGAAAGGTTGAAGGGGATGGAAACGGGGCTGCGAAGGCACCTTTTGTATACCTCTTTCATATCTGGCAGCCTTAATTCTATTTGCCCATTTGACAAGTGCTGCGAGATCAAATTAGACGGATTTTGCTTCGGCAGAGAGGAGAGAGCGAGACGGAGAGAAAATGAGCGCATGAGATGAGGATCGGAGGAGAGGGCGTATTAAAAACTCAAATGTTCTTTCGCTGCAGCTGCCGAAGCTGCAGATGCCAATATTTCTTGTTCTAACGCTAGAATTTCTCAAACGGAATATAGGAATCATTGCTTTTGTGTTTCTGTTTCAGAAAATGTTCAAGTTTACACGACAACATTTTGAAAACGACGTCTGTTCACATGGAAGCGATGTAGTTTTCGTGATGAGCCACTAGTGGGTGCTGTGACACGAATATTCATGATTGTTATTCGGCGAATCTGAAACTGAATCAAAGTGTTTTCCAAAAGTTCCCCCTTGGTAGCAGTTTCCAGACAGCTGCATCTCCCGTGTCTGAGCAGCTTTCTGGGTAAAACGGACGCCTGAATCGCCAAACCCTGAGGTGCCGAGCGGCCCGTCTCGTCTCGCACTGCGTCCGGTCGGGAAGTCAACCCGGTCCCGACCTGAAAACACTCCGAAAGTCTCGCGGTGCTTCAACCCGTGACCTTCCCGCTGTGCGGCTGAATGCAAAGCGAGCGTGTGAACCCTCCTTGTGAGGCTTGTTAAAGATTCACTCGTTTCCCCCGGACCGACCGCAGGTCGCCGCCGCCCGCTGCGACGAGGCGTCGGCGTCTGAAGATGACTGACAGCCGAGCGGTATTTAAAAAGGACCGAATGGAAGGAAGACGGACCGAATAGCGCATTGTGGTAACGCCACACTCGCAGCAACAATCCATCATCTGCCGCAACGACCCAGAGTCCCCGGCCCCTCGGCTGAGTTATTACCCCACCTGTGCAAGGACGATGAAAAACTAAACACAACAGGCACAAACAGCGACGGTTGTCCTGGGTACAGTGAGCGCACGGCGGATGACGCGGGAGCCATTAGACGCTTTATGAGACGGACGGACTCTTCATCAATAACAGCTCTTATCTGCGCCCGAGGAGCACTTCAGGCCCCTTAGTCAGAATTTAGACTCTATTATGAGGTGCCCGGCTTTAAACAGGCCGACGTATCACATAATGCACGTCGTTTATCAAGGAGCTCTGGGTGGAAACCTTCACTCCACTTTCTCACCGTGTCTCCTCCGACGTCTCCCGGCTGCCATTACGCACCATTTAGCCACTGCCTCTTTCTTCTTCTCTCCATCTGGTTCTCTTTTTAAGTGGTTTTCCCCCCTCAGCTCGCTTCCTCCTTGGCTGTCATTTTCTTCCCCTCCTTCCCCGCTCTATCTGATCTTACTTTCCACCCTCCTCCCTCACTCTCACGTTGTCTCCTTAGCTTTTTTTCTTTTCTTTTTTTTTTTTGCCTGTTCTTTCCCAGGCGCCATTGCTCCTGGTGAGTAATGCGTTTGGCATAATTAGGCCAGTGTGCTCCAGGTCCTCACCGACATGATTTGCATGCAGATAAAATGAGCCAATCAAGCCCCACAATGGGACCAGATGCCCTTGTCTGCCCGTGACATCGGGAGGGGTGACCCTGGGAGCGGCAAATTAGAGGGTGGGCGGCGTTGGCGGGCTCGGACGTGTTGCATGCTTGCAGCAATGCAGATGCAGATGGGGTCACCGGGAGGCACGCACTTCATGATTGGCAAACAACCATTCACCAGTTTTACACAGCCGACCTGAACAAGGACAAGTGGGTCGGTTCATTTCTTCTGTTTTCAGACGGATTGATTTGCTTCACAGTTTACAGAGCAGAGCAGAGGTGTCAAACACATTTTAGTTCAGGCTCCACATTCAGCACAGTTTCATCTTCTGTGGGCCGGACCGGTGAAACAGAGGCATAATAACCTTTAAATATGAACTTTTTCTTTGTTGTGGCTCTGGAAAAAAAAAAAAAAAAAAAAGGTCTATAATTTCAACTGTTCATAAAATCTCAACATGAAGTTCATTTTAATGAAACTTTCTGGTATAAATATGATGAAATGTCCAAAAAAACTTGCATTGTGTCCACATGAGAAGTGCATTATCTGAGCCGACGGACGGATCTGAGGGTTTGCTTCCAGACTGAAGCCCTGCTGCGGTTTGTTGTTGATTTAGTGACTATAAATCAAGTGTAAGAATAATAGTGCGCATGCCGTGTGATGGAGCGGCGTCCTCTCCGGGGTTTACTCTGCCAGTTCATCAAGGTCGGCTTGGATTAATGTGGATCAGCGTGAACAGAATGTTGATACTTTACTCTATTGCTTCTTTTTGGCAGGTGTCTAATAGAGTGACCGCACTGAATACATATGCATGAAAGCAGGACTTTCCCTGGAATTGGACTGTCAAATGAACTTAAATCACATGTTCTCAGGATTTGGCACGTGTGCTTCACGTAACCAGGCTGGGACGTTCAAAACGTTCAAATCTACCACAAAGCAGGGAAGTTCGACGAGGTTTTCATGAAAACAAACGCCTGAGGAACATTTGTCTTTGACAGTTCGACAGTCATAAAATCTAAATAAATGCATATAACTGAAGAAGGGGTTTGTATTTGAACCTTTTCTCTTGCACGCCTCCGCCTTTTGGATGAGTTGTTCAACAAATTCAGTCTTCGGCTTTAAGGCCGGTCGCCTCGGTTGCTCCCTCTCAGTTTGTCTCCAAGGGAGAACATGGGATTACTTAACAGGCCAGCTGGGAGATGTTCAGAGATCCACTTTAAAAAGGGGGGGAAAAAAAAGAAAGTAATTCCTACTAGAAATGAGCGTTCGGCCAGTGCTTTTCAAATCAGATTAGGCTCAATGACCAAATATCTGCCAAGAGAAATGGGCCGGGACTCAGTGGCCCAGAGGTCCGTGACCTTGTTAGAGTGCATGTGCGCACATTTTAATGACCCAAGACCTGAAAGGACATGAAAAGAAAAGCCTGTCAGAATGATGAAAAACTCCGTCTCTGTCTTCAGCTTTGTTATGCAAAGCGTAAACAGTCGAGCCTTAAAGACGGTCAGAAGTGTAGATTTGCATGAATTCCGTGCGACAGAAGCAGTCTGAGGACACCGCAGACGTCCCGCCGCCGCCGCCGCCGGGCCGAACGCCACCTGCCAGGCTGAAGGTTTTTCCGTCTGTCTGATACACCTGGACGCCGTCGAGCACGCGGCTCCCTCCGGCGCCGTCACTCTCCCCGTCCTCCACGACCTTCCTCCTTCCCGCTTCTCCTCCCAACTCCATTTTTTTTCCTGTTTGTCCCGGCGATCAAAATCAATTTCAATATTTCTCCGCCGCCCTTCCCCTGCCTCGCTCTTTTCATTTCCCCGTCCTCTCGCTCGCCCACTCGGTTTGATTTTTCCCTCTCTTAATTATACGCTGCACATATTGTTTAGTTTGTAGCTTTTACACACTGAGAACGACACAGGGATGCATTAAAAAAACCCACATCCAGTCGCACTGTGAACGGAACCTCTCACACGGTGAGTCACAGACACACACGTGATGTGTGTGTCACTGTGCGAACGCTCGGCCGGCTGGATGCGAGCACGCCAGTCCTCTAATCTGCGGCTCGGTCGGCGCTTCTTCCCAAATCCCGGGACCTTAAAAAGGCCCGGATTGCCTGGGCCGGGGCAGTAACACCCTGCACTTAGCCACATGCTGCAAGCGAGCCCACACCCTGCTAAACGCAGCCAGATGTGCAGCGACTGGAAACACGCGGGCCAGCGACGCTTCGCTGCCACTCGGGACGCGCCGACACCACTTTTTGAAAGCTATTAAACCGACTCTGCACGGACGCTACGTCGCCACACACATCTGTCCGCACCGCTATCAGAATCAGTACATTTTCTACTTTAAACTACATAAATCGGAGGAATATTTGTTCTTTGAGTCTCGGAGTCTAAACAGCTGACTTTATTAACAGTGAAACAGAAAGAGAACTCCCCGAACGAGAGGTCTAAATATAACCTGACGCTGATGAAATGTGTCTTATTCCCACTTTTCGGCAGCTCTCGCTAACAACAGGAAGTCTTCGGGGAAAATCACCGGTCATGTGGCAGCAAATGAAACATATTATGGGTCCAATTAACCCCGGTCTGTCACTCGGCTGTGTTTGAGGACGCAGCTTCCAGCAGATGCTTTTTAGACCTCCAGGTCCCAACACACACACACACACACAGACACACACACACGCACACACACACACCCCTCTCTGTCAGCTCTCATATTCGCATCTAATGCTCAGCTGGGGTAAAATGAGGAAAAAAAATAAAGCGTGGAAGAAAAACAAGGCTGAGGATCGCAGAGGAGAGAAAGTAGAAATGCTCAAGAAGGAGAGTAAGGAAGCAGAAGAGAAGTGGAGCAGAGGACAGAAAGTACAAATGTGGATAGATTAAGAATCAACGGAGATAAACAGTCTAATTAATTCTCTGTTTCAAAGCAGCAGCAGCAATCAGGAGTTTGTAACAACACGTCTGGCGAGCGCGCAGGAAAAATAACAAGCTCCGAATGACTCGTCGACGAGGCAACACGCCTTACTGATGTGCATCTGTGTGTGTGTGTGTGTGTGTGTGTGTGTGTGTGTGTGTGTGTGTGTGTGTGTGTGTGTGTGTGCCTGCAGCGCCGCGTTGTTTACCGGCTCCGCTGTGCTAGATGAGGTGCGTCCCTGCAGAGCAAGGAAGTTCAGGATGACATAAACCATCCCGGACCAGATGTGTGTTTGTGTCGGGCGTCCCGGACGCAGGACGGATGGATCCTCCTCACCCGACTACAAAACCACGGCGAGAACGCAGAGCGCCGAGCAGCACAGGAAGAGTAAACAGATGTCAGCGGGCCACTAATCACTCCGGAGAGGCCGGGCTAACTCTCTGGGAACGCCACTTCACTTCAAACCTCTGTTACATTTCTCAGTCGTGTAAATGAGATTATTTGTCTTCTCCTCCGTTCTGTCCGGCGGTTGAATGCTAACCCGTCCGTCTGCGGTGCTGTCCCACTGGGAGCATCTGACACTCTTTACTCAAACAGGCTGTTTTTCCCCGTAAACCGGACTTCGCTGCACATCCTCCGCTAATCTTCTCTGTAAACTTGTGAGCCCTCTCACTGTAAATCCCCATAAAATGCGTTTCTCTTTATCTGTTGGTGGGAAACAAGACTTTCTGATTCAGCTGTAGTTGAAAAAGCAGTTTCCATCAATAGGCTTGTTTCTCTTCGGGGGGCCATTGATGAATTATAAATCAGCCTTTTTAAATTAAGCTATTTTGCACCGTATACTTTGGAGCAATCCGTTCAACAAAGCTGTCTGAACGGCGCTGCTGTGTGGCGAGCCTGCAGGCATCCAGCCCGGCCCACATTCAACATAATTTCACCATTCAATATCCAGGAATGCATTTGGAGCCCGACACAAAGGGATTTGCTGATTTGGAGTATTGATCCCATCCTGCAGAGAACTGAGAGGTTTTGGTTTTGGTATCAGTAAGTAGTGAAAGTACATTGGTCTTGTTTCTGAGCATGATGAGGGAAAAAAAAAAAAAAAAAAAAAAAAAAAAGCAAAATAAAATCCCCTCATCCCTCTGATCTGACACTTGATTGGAACTCACCATCGAAGGCCTTGTACTGGCCGGCCAGCGAGGTCTGCAGGGAGCGGCCGGCGTTTTTGAGCAGCCCCTCCATCTCCCTGCGGCTCAGCGCGGCCAGGTTGTCCTCCATGTCGCTGGTGCAGCAGGTGTAGCCCTGAGGACAGATGCGCAGGTGCTCTCCTGGACGGCAGAGAGGAGAGAGGAGTGTGTGAGGAGCAGGCGAGCGTTTCCATCTACTGTATCAAACACACCAACGCGACGGAGCTCAATCAGCTGCAGTGTTTGGTTGTGTACGACTGTGTGTGTGTGCGTGTGTGTGTTTTCCTGCGTGATGAGCAGCGCTGCAGCTCCCATGCACTTTTAATGAGCGCTCCTGACACGCAGGCTTAAAACACACACACACACACACACACACACATAAACTGTGTGTGTTTGCACATATGCAGACATCAGAGGAGATTAAAGCTGCAATCAGTCTGCATCTCAAATCACAACAAATGTTTATTTACAAGTGAGAAGACGAGATGAGAGATTCTAGGAAGTACTGTTCATCTTCCGGAGCGAGGCAGAGCGTGAGATTATTCATGAGGGTGTGTGTGACGCACCACGTAAACAAATGCACAGCGGCATCAAACGGGCTGCGGAGCGTATGCAGATCAGATCGCGGCTCCGCCGCTCTCCCCCGCCGAGACTAAAGGTCACAGCTTTGTCTTCTGCGCTCGCCGTTCTTCAAGCCCGGCGAAGTTTGTGATGAACATGTGCTGCATGTATTTTGCAATCAAACAGTTTCCAACTGCGTGGCGTTTCTTTTTTCCCGGAGCGCAGTGGAACGACTGTGTTTATTCTTCCAGCTCACTGATGGAGTCGATGCTTTAAAATGCTGCTTTTTTTTTTTTTTTTTTGTTCTTAAATATGGAAAAAGAAAACCACACACTAACTTGTTTGCCACAAAAGATGAATTTGAATTAAGAGGAAACTGACGAATGCTGGTCAACAAAATAGAACCTTCACAGTCTAGATTTAAAGGTTATTCCGGCTCTATTTCACCGATGTTGTGCATAAAAGACCAACACAGCAGTTCAGTTACCCACAGGTCAAAGGGTAAATGGCTGAGCTCTCTCTGATCCAGACACTGTTCCATTATTGAAGCTTTGCAGCTTTACTTATTCAAAGTCCTGAACTGTTTAATTAACACGTCGCTTCACATCGCCGGGCTTCACTCGGCCTCCAGATGCAAAGCATACACAATCCTGTAAACACACATAAATGCAGGATTTAATGATTTAATGTCCCTCAGGCGATCATTAGCACGCGCCCTGCAGGGGCGGCTCCACCGGCGCGGCGCACACGTCAATGAAACGCAGCCCAGAATCGGTTTCAACTGTCACACTCCGTGATTCCTGTGTTTTAACTTCATTTACTGTGCATGTGTGTACATCATTTAATAGTCTATTTCCTGAAAAGTCTCGATTTCAGTTGCCGTGTAAACGGACGGCCACAACGCGACGTGACATTTTGCGATTTCACTTAGAAACCGTCGTAAACGTGTAAACGGCCTCTTGATGTCTTCTGAATGTCTTCTCTCAGCCGGTCTGACGGTGGAGAGCAGCAATTAAAAGCAGGGAAGGTGACATTGAGCGTCTCCCAGCAGCCTCTCACTCCTAATGGTCTGACTCACACCTACAAGCACCGCGGGACCATGGGAGTTTGGACCCGGCTTTCTGTGATTCATGCGTGAAAGAGACTGAACGACAGAGCAAGTGAAATGACTGAAAGAGAGAGAGAGCGGTCAGACGGAGACGGAGAAGCGCGAGGGTCAGCTGCGACTATCCAGCCTTTAATGCTGCCGTTTAAACGCCCGGGTCGGTCTGAGCGTCGGCGTGTGAACCTGCGGCCGTTCCTTCTAATGCAATCTGCTTCCTGTCCTCTGCTGAAGGACGTCAACCGAAAAAAAAAAAAAACAACGAAAAACAGCTGAGAGAGCAGCAGGCCAGACGCTCACATACAGGCAGACTGCAGCTGATTAATACAGAGAAACATCAGTGTGAGCATCTACACTGTACACACACACACACACACACACACACACAGCAGGAAAGGAAAGGTCACCTGTAACTGAGTGTTACGTTTCCAGTTGGATAACCGAAGAGCGAACTAATGTTACTGACAGAGCGAGCTTTTCCATTTGACTCTGTGTGTGTGTGTGTGTGTGTGTGTGTGTGTGTGTGTGTGTGTGTGTGTATGTGTGTGTGTGTCTATTTCGGTTAGAGTGACAGTAAGCCACTCTTCACTGAAGTGAAAAAGGAAATGTATACTTAACAAGCAGACAGGCACTTCTACTTTTACACTCTTTCATTTTACACACACACACACACACACACACACACACACGCACGCACACACACACGCGCGCGCACACACATACACACACACACATACACATGCACTGGAAGTTCAGGCAGTCTTGAGGCTTTAACATCCACAGCCACAAAAAACAAACGTAGATATTTAAGATAATTCCATTAATTCATATATTTTCATTACAAAGTACAAATACACCCACCATGTCTCCTTGTTTTGTTTGGTTTTTTTTTAATTAGCTGTCTGCTCCTCTGCGCGTACGATGTAAAGAAGAAAATAACCAACAATTTAGCATCATGCTGGTTTCCTTGCAAAGAGGCCAGAGGGGATTTTTTTCATCCGTTGGTGAAAAGACAAAATGAAGTTGTTAATCACAGCTGAAGATAAACTCTGCTTTGGAACTGATGAGTTTTGATTCGGCTCCAAAGAGGAAATTTGGGCTGAAATTAAAGGTTTCTGGATTGTTGCAGGAAAGAAAGAAGAAGTCGATGACAGCTGCATGTTTCGATAATAGTTCTGGGATCTAAATGCAATCAGTGGGAATAATAAAAAGATAATCTTCTCCTCCAAATGAATAACATCCTGGTGAGAAGCCTTCAATATCCACTGGCTTTCTCTGCTTATCGCTTCAGAAAAAGCACGATTTTTAACAAAAATACTTGTGATTTATCTACTTTCTGATAAGACAAAGAAGGTGTGAGTATAAGCACGGCCTGTGTGTGTGTGTGTGTCTGTGTGAGTGTGTGTAATATCCACACACTCCTCTCGTAAAACATGCACTTCCAGGTCACATTTAGATTTCACATATGAATCAACAATATGACAAAGTTAAAAGTGAAACAGTTTAAAAGTAGAAGCTTCCCCTGTCAGAAGCATGATAAAAGCTTTTTAACTGATTAACCAGGGCGACACCTCAGTTTACTTTTTCACAACTCGTTAGCCATTCAAATGTATTTAAATTGACAGTCGGCGTTCCGCAGTAATCAGCCTCCTCCTGCGAGGCCAATCAGTGCCGAGGCGGCAATCAATCCATCCGGCCTCCGCCAGCGTGCACGGCCCACCCCCTCCACGCGCGCAACCCACCCGCTGGACGGACTCGACCGGGGCAACCGTTTCACCTGAAAACGCCGAACATTCTGCGAGTCCGTTTCCACGACAACGCCCCCACCGACCGGAGGCAGAACGCAGCATACGTTTCATTTAATAACCCGTACCATCAAGGCAATTTTGAAGTCTCCAGCCAACAGGAAGACAACATTTCTGACCATTTCAAGACGGAACAGGTTTGATGCTGTATTTATCCAGATAATTCAGAATAATGTGTGAACCTGCGCTGGCGCGGCGCTCGGCTCTTCTAAAGGCTGCTTCAGACTGTTCACTGTGTTTATTCATTCGACTCGGCCCAAGCTGCACGGTTCATTCAGAACCTGTGTTTCTTTGTCCTTCAGAGTGCAAAAAAAAATTGGACCACTACATATAATTTCCCTGCATTGTGTGTATAATGTATTTTCTTTGCCTTCGAGCACCATTTATAACGGGAACTGTGGCAACTTGTGCAGAAAAAGACAGCAACGTTTCTCTTCTTTGTGGAAAATGATCAATTTTCCTGTGAAGCGTTTGGACGTCTGCCATTTTAGAATGTTTTTAAATGAATTGAAGCAAACAGTCATAACTACCCACTGCCTGCATGGGGGTTACATGGAGGCATCTTCAGGTCGGAGCGCCGCCGCTGCAGGACCATCACCGGCGAACAACAGTCGCTAAAAATAACAAAAATAATCCCTGATGGATGCAGCCAGGCAGACCAACCATCAACGGGAGTCTGTGTTCTTTAATAAACCTGACAACCTAATAAACCTAATAAACGACGGCTTCTGCGTGTCTGTTTCTATGAACACAGCTGAACTACACTTTCCATTAAATATTGACTTTTTTTATTAGAATGCTAGAAAAAAAAATTCAGAATAAGATCCTTTTTTTTCCTGTTTCTCTTTTTTGTGACCTTTACAGGATCCATGCTGCTTTGTTAGGTTACATGTTAGTAAAATTCACTCGGCTGTGGGTTTGACATGCAGTAGTTCAGCTTTGTGATCAAGCTACACGTTTTGGTTGTTGTTTGATCTTATTTTGCAACTCGATTAATGTTGTTTCTGCAGTCTTTTTCATCAGAAATGAATGATTTAAGGTAGAAAAGAGTCTCAAATGAAGGAACGATCTCTCAGTTCTGTCTTTTGGGGCTGCTAGATGTTGCTGAACGCCGGTAGATTCAGGCATGTGGAAGTCTATTCGAATCGATGAGACGAATTGAAAACTAAAACACTGATTTTTTTTTTAACATCTCTTAAGAGCAGCAACACAACAAGACAGACGTGAGCAGAGATATCGTTGATGCTAACTTGAAAGCTAGCTAACAAAGCCATGCTGTCAGGAAGATACCCACAATGCAACAGGAGACATTATTCACACATTTCACTGCATTTTGCACCAGAAAGTTTTATTAAAAGTAGATTTTACGTTAAGTTTGGAGACATTTTCAGTCATAATTGTGAAAACATCAACATTTCTACCGTGCCTTCTGCCTTTGAGGTTTACAAAAAAAAAAAAAACCTAAAGGTTATTTTACCGGTTTTCTGTATGCGGCCCGTGAGACTCCAACGTGATTTGACACGGCTGAAACAAACCTGGCTTCGCCGCTCACACTGATGTTTTTGGACCGATCTCGAAATTCGGGATGCGTTACATGCAAACGGCTGGTAAATCTCCACGCTGACAAAGCCGGTGGATTGTGGGACGGAGAGTGACATGCATAACTGATACCGTTTCACCACACAGAATGTGTGTGTGTGTGTGTGTGTGTGTGTGTGTGTGTGCGCGCGCGCACACAAGCTGCAGGATTTGAGAGATTAGTAGCTTAATCCAGTCATCGGTGAGAGTGTCTACGTGTGTGTCCGCGGCTCCGTGGATTATTGCCAGTGCCAAGGAAAACACCCGTGGAGAACCAGGAATCACACACACACACACACATGCACGCACACACACACACACACACGCACACGCTGGGAAGGGGATTAGGGTTAAACAGATGAAGTGCGGCAGCAGCGGTTGACATGTCTGATCCAGATTTTTACATACCGACCCGACAAACGTGAAAACACAACCGTTTCAGCGCGGCTCCGTCAGCCGGGAACTTTTCGAAAACGACGGAATCCGTCGTTTTCGAAAAGTTCCCGGCTGACGGAGCCGTGTCGAAACGGTCTGAGAGTGACCCTCGCCAGTCTGGTAACGTGAGCCGAGCAGGGAGTCGCATAAATAGCTTCCTGCAGCCAGACAAGGCGGCGGCAGCGGCGGTGACACATTAATATCACATCACGACGGATCCTGAACGCCGCACGCTTCAAACCCACGCCGACCGACAAGGGGGGGGGGGGGGGGGGGGGGGGGGCGATCAGTCCGACCCGAACCGGACTCTGGGTAAAGAAGCTCTGACTGGAATAATTATTTCGTAACAACATGGACAGTAGTTTCCAACTGTTTCATGAAATAATAAAAAATCCCAGCCGCACCTGGAATCGAACGCGGGTTTTGAATGTCAAACGCGGCGGCGAGAGAACGACCGCGGCGCTCCGGAGCATCCGGAGGATCCCCGGCCGGCTGCAGCGCCGTGATTTATAAGCAACATGATGGATTACAACAGGTTTTCTAATTAAGTTGGTGTTGCACTGAGAGGCATGGTTGACTGTGCACCCTGACAGGGGACGCACAAACACACACACAAACACACACACACACATTTAGTTTTTTTTTTGTCCTGTTCCTCCTCACATCTTTCCCCTCCCATTCAGAGCCCCGGGCTCCGCCGGCCAGTGAGTTACCGGAGTGTGAATGCCAGTGGCGTTAAACGGTGGCACCGGTTTGTCCCATTCAGCCGGCAGGTTCGGTCCAGGTGCTGCTGCTGCTTTTCAGCGCCGCCTGCCAGCTCCCCCAACCATGCCCTGCTTTCTTCACCCTCATCCCCTATCTCTGTGTGTGTGTGTGTGTGTGTGTGTGAGTGAGTGTGTGTGTTTTCGCTTTGCGGGCAGCTGGAGATTAAATTGGACTGAATGCAGGAGAATGTAATTTACTCAGAACTAACAAGAATAACACATCCAACAATCTATTGTACAGACACACAGTGTCCTAGTTACACCCTGCAGCCCGTCCTGCCTCTGCCAGACGCAGACCAGCCTGGACTTGAGCTTTCTTTGTGTGTGTGTGTGTGTGTGTGTCGCCTCTCTCGCAGTGTGTGCACAGTGAGTGAAAGCAGTCAGTCAAAAGTTCACCAGAAGGAACTTTCTCCACACATCTCAGGAATACGGCGTCGGGCGCCATCTTGAAACAGAAGAGGAGGAAGTCAAAGCTGCGGGGAGCCGGCCTGGTTTTCCGCGAATTTCCCACCGATGACGGCGAAAAGCTTTCTGACAGGAAGTGTCAACGGCTGACGGAGCTTCCTGTCACAAGATGCAGAAATAATAATAATAATAATAAAAAAAAAAAACCCTTGCTCTTACCAGAAGAAGAGCGGCGCCGTTTCCTTTTAGCTGATTGTTTTGGGGCGGCTGTGGATCAGTGGGTTGTCTTCCACTGTAACGGATGGTGGTTTGATCCCCACCAGCTCCGCCCATGTCAGGAAGTGACCTTGGGCAAGACTCTCCACCCCAACATGTGATCAGTCACGGAAAGCACTTTTCAGAAACTGGAGCGCTTTATATAAAGAATCCATGCTGCATTTTTAGAACGGAGTCGGAGGAGGAGGCCTCATGCTGTTCCAGATTCTTCACATCAAGTCTGTCTCTGGTTTGGCCAATCATTCAATAAATACTGTTGAACTGGCACAAAACTGGCTTCATTGACTTCTTTATCGCGTTCAGAATAATGCCTGCCGTTTAATTAAAAATGCAGGCTGTTGGAAGGAGACACCCAGTTCATAAGCGATCCGTCAACGCGGCAGCTTTATATTCCATTTTAATACGGCGCGAAAGCAAATTACCGCGGCAACGTTTAAAAAGAAAAGTAACTGTGGGTTCCCCTTTCAGGAATGACACTAACTGACATGCAAAATTGCTTCTACAAATAAGTGCAAGTGCAAAATGCACTCGAGAGACGGGCGAAGATAAAAGGATATAAAACGGAGCGTTGTATACGAGCCTGCCTTAATGCCTCGTTTTAATGTATTCCCATGCCTCTGCAAAGCACTTTAAACTGCCTGGTGTCAGAATGCCGCTGTATCAATAAACCTGCCCTGCCTGTGTGCAGGTATTCGCTCCAGTGTGTGTGTGTGTGTGTGGGACGGGGAGAGCTCACGGCTTGACTCCCATGCACCAGTCGGCGTCTCTCTGCAGCAGCGCCGTCTCCTGATGGTGGAAGAACAAACAAAAGCAGGCGGCTCCCCTCCGCCCCGCGCCGCGCTCAGGTGGAGGAGCTGACGGATAAAAGCTGACCTGCTGTTGTCAGGGCCTGTCAAAGCAACACGAGCGCCAGCCAGCTCAGCCAGGCCTGAGTCACACACACGCACGCACACACACACACACACATGCACAGGAGACCCAGATGCGTCTGGATAAAAGAGCTGCGTTTGTACGAAATAAGAAAAAAGTCAGTGCTAATGAACAGGAATGAAAGCTGAAGAGGAGCCCAGGAACAGTTAGAGATGAAGAACAGAGAAGGAGAAGAAGTAGAAACACAAACTATTCTATCAACAACCGGCAATCAGACTCCTGGACGACACACATGTATTATTTCTGAATCACAGTCAGTGAAATATTAAGTGGCAGGTTCCACATTTAACGCAGCAATCGCACTAAAACCCAGTCGTCCAGACTGCTAATAGTAATGATAATTATTATTTTGGATTTGGGTGCCGTCGGCTCGCTCTGACGGCTCCACTTCACAGAGGGAACGGAGCGTCTGTTCTCTCGTTCGAAGAGGAATCCATTTTTAATGGAACACAAATGTCACATCTGATGCGATTCTGCCGTTTAATCCGTCTCTCCGTCAGTCCGGAGGGCCGTCCCCGGGACATCCGTCTCCAGCGCTGAACCCACATCGCACGCCCCTGCCACTCCCTCTCCACCCGTCTCCACTCAGAACCTGTGAAATCCTCCATCAGATGTGCTGCAACAGGAGCGGCGCTGGACGGGTTTCTCTCGCTGGGTGATCTGATTATAGATCAGGCCGACGGCTTCAGTGGTCGGATCAAAGCACAGACGAGCCTCTCAATTCCTCCGACTTCACTCATCTCTCGCTTCCTCTCCTCCTTCCTTCGCCGCTGGCTGGGAATCCGGCCAGGGAATCTGTTCCTCCGCACACAGCAGATCCACACTTGCCTCAAACACTCGCTCGCTTTATTTACGAGCGGCGCTCGATAACAGTCTTCATCGCGGAGGGCGTTACGCTTTATCGCTATCGTTTCAACATCATTTGTCAACATTTGATATAAATCAAGATAAATGCTCACATTAGCTGTTATTTCTGGCAAGATCTGTGACATTCAGGCCGATACCAGGGGCGTCGAACACGAGGCCAAAACAAAGCAACCTGCAGTTTTTTCAAAGCAAACATGCAGTTTTGTAATTCGTTTTTGGATGTTTCACTATACTGAGCACCAGAAAGTTCGATTAGAATTGACTTTATGTTGACATTGTTGTCATTTGCCATTGTAATAGACACTGTGAGCGCGGCACAAAAAAAATAACTTTAAAGTTTAAACGTAATGAGTTTTGAACAGTTCAGTTAAAGTCTGATCGAAACAAAAACTACTAACAACTTTTATTTTTTGTCTTCCCACGGTCTGATCCCAGTAACTGACAACCACACACACAGCCGCTGCGGGCGGGTGATTGTTCTCTCACTCATATGTCTATTAACTGGTGAGTCACACCGACGAAGGGGGGGGGGGGGGGGGGGGGGGGGGGGCAACATGGGAACCGGCGCCGTACAAGGAAAGCCCTGTTTTGGCGACGCCGTGCACGTAACGCCACGCACGTGAGGCCCTCTGTTTGGAAGTCAGGCTGGAACAGGCCGGCGCTTCGGGCCTCGCTTCGTCACCGTGAGTCAGTGAAACGTCTCGACGACGGACGGACTGGAAAGTCGCCGGCGAGGACTTCTCCGAGGGAAAGAGGGACGCTCAAATTCAGCGCGCAGATCAAGTGGAAGACGAGGAGACGAGGACGTTTGGGGGACGGCGGCAGCAGCGAGCGTGCGGTCTGCGGCGACCACGATGACACGGCGTGAAACAGCGTCCAGCCACCGGCTCGCTGTTCTATGTGGGCCGCCGTCACCGGCGTCGCACGCCTCCTCCGTGATGCAAACCAGCGTGGGCTTCGACCGCGGCATGCTGGGAAAAACACGGCATTGTGGGTGAGGCTGATTCATCTGCAGGACGCTTGGTGGCTCACCGAGATGAAGACGGGTTTAGCTCAGACGCTTCAGACGCTTCTATTATTAGACGTTCAGCTTCTGCGTCGATGTGCCGGCGACACAAAGGGAACAATGTTCCGTTAATTCAGAAGTCAAAGATCAAAAGATATTAGAAATATGATGAATCTCATGGTCGTAATTCAACATACAGCAGTGAAAAACTGCTTCTCTCTCATTGTTTTGTGGCAATAAAGTGAGCTTTGTTTCTCTGCTGGATTCATCAGGTAGTTCAGTTTGAATTGGTTTAGTTTGGATCTTTAATTTCTAACTTTATTAACTGGTTGAACGTGGTTTCGTTAGCTTATGCTCCTCTGGCTGTTCTGTTTATTTACTGGTTTAGTTTAATTTAGTTTTGTGTACTTTCACATGTTGGTTTTGTTGAATTCTATTCAGCTCGGTTTGATTTAGATAACTTTGTTGCCTAATTCAATTTGATAAGCTTCAGTTAATTTCGCTCTCTATCTGTCAAACTCGTTGAATAATTCCATTCCTTCTTGTTTGCCTCTCTAAACTTTGGCCTCGGCGCTCAGTCACTGTTACATTTGAGGCGACGGTAAACACAAACTCAGATTTATGCGTTGTTTACCCGCCTCGCGGGCCTCCTGTGTTCGCTGCAGACTGCAGACTCTCCAACGCGTCTGCCGATCATCTTCAGATTAAAAAAAAAAAATAAAAGGTTAATTAGCCGAGCTCGGGTAAAAACCAGAAAGGTCACGGAAAGGTCAGCCACGGCGGCGGTGACGCGGGCCGGGCCGCGCAGGCTGCATCCTGTCCTGTTTCCACGGCACACAGCTGCGCAGCATTACTGGCAGCTCCGAGGCTCCTCCTGCTGACACCGGAGTCAGCGCGCCGCCTCGTCCACCGAGGCGCTACGCTCAAACAAACAACGTAACTTCTAATGGAAGCCGGTGGAGAACAGAGCGAAGCGGCAGCGGTCGCAGCGCCGGGGCCGTGACCGCCTCCTTCATGCTGATGCGATGCGGTAATAACCTTCACTGGAAGAGCAGAGAAAACCGTTCCTGGAAGTCCGTTTGGACTCCATCAGGCCACTTGATCTCTGTCAACCCGGCAGATAAAACAACATTAAAACCGACTTTGACGTATTTTCTCCGCCGATAGCCAAATACTACTGAATCCGTCACGGCGGAGGACGCGTTAGCATGACAGCGCGAAGCCGGCCGGTCACACGGTGACCTCCTGAGCGCTGGAACCAGCCCCGTCGAGAGCAGGACAGTCATTAGTTCCCTCCCCGCTGACGGGGCCAATGGACGAATTATGTGGCGTTTGTGAATTTATGCTTTGCGCGGAAGAATCCCAGCATTCTTCACGGACAGATCAGCGAGAAATTACTCTTCAAGGAGGATTACGGCGAGCAGGGCTGGGAACTGATGTGCTGCTCTGATGCCAGAAGTTCACTCAGATCTGCATGTGACACTCAACAAGCCGTGACCCGTTTCATCCGGACGTTTTATCAAGGAATTGTTGCAAAAACTGTAAACACGTGATCGATTCAGTACGAACCAACAGAACCGGGACTCAACTGGCGAAATGAAGGTGAAACAAACAAGATGGGAAGGACGGAAATTCAAGACCGTTCTGAAAACAAACGTCTAGTAGTTTGTAGGAGTAGGAGATGCTGGCAGACTGCCGCCGCGGCGCCGCGGCGCTCTGACAGGTAAATGAACAAGACGTGTTGAGGAATGCTTCTGTCTTTCACTCCGCTCTCGTCCACCTAATCCTCCTTTCAGTCCGGGGGCCTGAAAGGAGGCTTTTCAAGGCCTCTTCAGCGAAAACAGCCCAGCTAAACGCTTGTCAGACGTGCACTCCTGAACCCGGCCTCTCGCCGCCGCTCGCCTTCCTCTCGCCTGTCTCTCCACTGCTTTAACACACTCACCTCTTTAATGTTTCCCTCTCACGGCACGCTGACAGTCTCTGCTGTCAGCTGCCACGGTTCCTCCGTTCTCACCTCACACGCCTCGCTCCGCGGTAGCTCCACCTGTTCTGCTGAAGTCTCTTCATGACTTCTTACAAACGGCGGCTTTCCTCAAGCGCCTCGGCGTGTCACTTCCACGTCGGGACCCGCGACTCCGGGCTGTTTCCAAATGTTGTTTTTCATTCTGCAGAGACTCGTGAAGACGTTCTCGCCTTCATAAGCTGCTCAGCGCAGAAACGGAGACGCCGCCATTTCAGACGAAATCAGAAAACGTAGAGTTTTTGGGTTTTTTTTTTTTGCGAGTCACCCGTAACAATCCAACATGGCCGTTTGTTCATATTGATGCCCGTTCTCTCCCGTTGCTGATGATTACAGCATATTTTGTGGTTTCATGAGTACAAAGCGCTCATTAAGTAAGTCAAATCCATTTCATTATAAAAACGACCAACAGCGCCAACTGGAGGCCCAACATGCTAACTACATCGTTTTCAGTGGTAGTTTTATTTCAGGGTTAAATTTGAGGATTCCACGTCTGACGGAGTCGTTGGATGAACGTGTCTCTTTATTAAAGACTTTCAAAGAACGCGACCGACTTCCACTCTTCCTGCAGCTCCTGAAATACATCAGACTGAGAGGAACAAAGCTCCTCCACTGTCCTTCAGCACTGGAAACAGTCATTAGAAAGAGCTGGCCTGTGCTGAAAGGGTAGATGGTTATCCTCCCACAGTGAGATGAAGGCGGAGAAGGATGGAGGAGGGGGGCGAGAGAGAGAGAGAGAGAGAGAGAGAGAGAGGCTGCAGGGAGACAGATAGGGCACTGCCTCTTTTTGCTGAAAGGGTAGATGGTTATCCCCCCCAGCAAACGATCAGGAGGAGCAGGAGGAGGAGGAGGAGGAGGAGGAGGAGGAGGAGGAGGCGGCGGCAAGGCCACAAGTAGAGCAGAGCAATCCAGCAGGGAGGGAATGAAGCGGGGAGGAAGCGACAGTGAGGATCTCTGTCTGGATCCTGGGCTCCAGCTGAGACTCGACTCGGGGCGCCGTGGAGGCAGCAGCGTCGCTGGTGGCACCGGATGCAAACTCCACTTGTAATATCTGACTTTTCACTTTTGCAGTTTTTACCAAGTAAAATAACACAGTAACTATTTAAATATCCAGTTAAAGTTAGAGCTGTTGTCCTGACTGATGGTGAACTTTATGTTTCAGGTTGCTGAGCGAGACAGGAGAATATATTTGGATCCTCGAAAAAGAAAAAAGTTTAAGAATCACTGATTTAGGACACTGCTGCCCCGAATTACTTTAAACTTTTTAAACGACAAGAAGAACATACAGTACATGGATGAATATCGAATAATATAATATATATTAGCAAATATATATTAATATATAGCAATATATATATAATTTTCATTAAAAAAATGTGAATGCATCCAATGTGTTGCTGTGTTATAATGTAACAAAAGGTTCTCTTCCACCGACAGAAAAACAAAGACGACATTTCCAATTCATCAGTTCTCCTGAGTTTGAAATTTAGTGCTCACGGACACACCGTTCTGTGGTCTGAGCGCTCGATCACAATAAAACCGCCTCGCTTCGTTCAGCCTTTGTTTGACGGCGAATGTGTGAGCTTACATACGAGAGAACGGCGGCGGCCTTGAAACGCGAGCCTTTAGAAGAAACATGCAAAGAAGCACAACATGCAAATACAAATACACACACACACACACACACACACACACACACACACCACACACACACACACACACACACACACACACACACACACACACACACACACACACACACACACACACACACACAAAAAAGAAGAACAAATCATTTCAAGGCTGATTGTGTCCTTTCATGGACACTGAGAACATAAAAATGCAGAAGCCTCAGGGCGCGTTCACACGGCAATGATTTCAAGTAAAAATGTAAAACTTTGGATGCATGATTTTTTTTTTTTTTTTCCTTTCTCAAACCAAATTGCAAAATTGACATTGAAATTCAAATTAAACAGGATCGCAAACATATTCTGATGCATCAAATATTTAGACTGGTGCACAAAAAAGCTGAGCGGAAGGTTACACCAGGATATGTTTTCCTTCAGTCTCTCCGCTGAGCTAATATGCCCACATAGTGGCACAAACCGTGGAAATGTTCTATCAATACTGCAAAAGCGGGAGAAGTCAGCAAAGCGCGGCGGTGATAAACTATTCAGAACGTTTCCAAAGGAGTGAGAGCAAAGATGGCGGAGAGGAAAAAAGAAACAGAAAGGATGAGGAAATGCGCTCTGTCTGTCGCTTTCAGCTGGCAAAATACGTCTCCAACACAAATGACCCAGAACCATAGAACTGAGGAGCGGCGTGATGCAGCGCGGCGCGGCGGGGCAGCGTGATGTAGCGCGGCTCGGCCTTCTCCGGGTCCACAGGTTGGATTCCCACCACCTGTCCTTCGTCCAGCTGTGATGATTAACTCTGAGCACCGGCGGACCGAAGCCCGGATCGGCCCGCCGTCAGCGGGGCCCCCGCCGGCGTCGCAGCCACCTACAAAGCCCGGCATTGTGCGGCCGCGGCCCCAGACCCCCGGCCCCAGACCCCCGGCCCCAGACCCCCGGCCCCAGGCCCCAGACCCCCGGCCCGTGCCCTCCGCCCACACATCAAACCACCCAGATCCCGCCGCGCTGGCATCAGTCAACGGACAGAAAGCAGTTCTAATTAACTTCAGATCTGTCAGCCGGCGCCGAGCCGAGCCAGAGCAGGCATGTCAGATCAGGCCCCATTTGATCTTTATGGGGATTTTTTTTTTTTTTTTTTTGCTTCATAAAATTAAAAAAGAAAAGAGCCAAAAGAGGGGAAGAAAGGGCTGGTATTTGCAGAAAATAAACTTCAATAGACGGGTCTGCTTTCATGTGTTACATGCACACCTTTGTGCACTGTGACAACAGGTGGTGTGTGTAAGGACTCCAGTGTGTGTGTGTGTGTGTGTGTGTGTGTGTGTGTGTGTGTGTGTGTGTGTGTGTGTGTGTGTGTGTGTGTATGTTCTCCGAAGGTGTTGCACGCAGAAAGCTGTGATGTTCATGTCCTGACAGGAGAGGAATGACGTCTCTCCACTCGGAAACACGGACTTAAGAGGAAGAGAAAGGAGGCTTTTGTATCTGAATTAAATGCATGTAAAAATGAGATTTCTGATTTAAATGAACAATTTTCAACTAACAAAAGCATAAATTAGTTGGGAAAATAAGTTTCTTATAATACATGAGGGACTCGGTATCAGGAAGCAGCTCGTACAGTAAAGCGGTATCAGTGCATCCCGGTTCAGTCTGGTAATGTCACCATATGGGATTGATTTCAACGCTCCTGCTACTGGAGGTGAAACTGTAAAAAAAAAAAAAAAAAAGGCTTGGAAACGCCTCTCTGTCCTAATTGCCTGTTTCCGTGGCTCTGCTGGTGTAAAAGCCGGCACAGCTGAGATTCACACTTTAAGCACAACATTACGGCGACGGGAGAACAGCTGTCTGAACACTGTTTGTGCTAAAATCAAGTGCAGGTTTCTCTTTTCACCTCCAGGATTAAAAGGAGGCAGAAGCGAGAGGGAGATTACAGAGACGGAGAGAGAGACGGGGAGTTTTTTTTTCTTTTTTTTTTCTTTTTACTGCAGAGGAGCATCGCTGTTGAGACTGCAGACAGCGAACATCAAAGCCTGCGATGAGCTGGAAACGGGGAAGAGGAGCGAGGCTCACAGGGAGGGTGACGGAGCAGATCCAGAAGGTTCCTGTTCTTCAGAGAGAAGATCATGAGCTGTCTCCAGGAAGCCTGACCCCCCCCCCCCCCCCCCCCCCCCCCCACCACACACACACACACACACACACACACACACACACACACACACCACAATCATAACTACAGGCGCAGACGTCTGCATCAGCAAGGCTTTTACAGGAGCTACAGGATGGTTTTACTACAAGGACTACCCACTCATAAAAGCTGATATCCCCTCCATGTTTGTTCCACGTGCGCACACACACACACACACACACACACACACACACACACACGATGTGTGTCTGTGCTTTATGAGGACACTACATGGACTTACATTGATTTCCTACGGTCTTGAAGCTCATTTATGCTCGATGCACCTGAACACTGAACCAGAGACGTCTGGATCAAGGTGGAAACACCGAGTCCGAGGTGTTCGACAGCTTCACACAGCATCCGAGGCTGGATCCAGGTGTGTTTTTTCACTTCAACATTCAGGTTAGGCTCTGTCGTGGTTGTCAAGTAGATTCTGTAGGTCAGGGATGTGAAACATGAGGCCTGCGGGCCAAAACCGGCCCTAAAGAGGCTCAAACCACTAAGAAAATGGTTAAAAAAAAAAAGAAAAACTTGATTAAAAACAGATTGCCTGCTTAAAAAAAAAGAAGAAGCAATAGAAATACAAATATCATCAGTGTCAGAAACCATCATTCTTTTCACACTGATCCACATTAATCCTCGTCGACCTTGATGAACTGATGGGGTGAACCCTGGAGAGGACACCGCTCCATCACACACACCATTATTCCTACAGTTGATTTACAATCACTGATTAAACAGCGGACTGCACCAGGGCTTCACCCTGGAGTTAAACCTTTATATTGGCCACAGAGGTGTCAAACACGGGGCCCATGGGCCAAAACTGAACCACAAGAGGCTCCAAACAGGCTTTCTTCTTCCTTTATTTCTTTAAGTACAAAACAGTCTCATGAGTTTACAGAACATCAAGCAAAAGGTAAGGATTTCCAGAAGGCTCCATTAAAATTGGTTTTATGTTGAGATTTCTTGTTTTTTCAGTCCCCATTAAGGTAGAAAAACACAGAGATGCATGAGAGCATGCTTAAATGGACGCAGACCACAGGAGCACCTGGAGGGAGGAGCAATAAAAGTGGGAAACCGCAGCAGTTCCTGTTTGCTAAAGAAAGCAGGGACAAAATAAAGGCTGCCGAGAGGACAGACGGGCTTCTGCAGCCGCTAAGGAACGACTCAGCAAGACAACACACCCATGTGATGTCTCCCAAATTGGGAAAAAAAAGGACAATAACATTAGACTAAATTCAGTGTTTGAGTGTGGATGGACGTTGCAGGGGTTCCGGGAAGCAGGAAGTCTCAGCAGGCTGCCAGCAGGTTCACATGGCAGACATCGGGTTGGACACTCGGGGATCGGAGTTGTGTTTGTGGACAGATTATGAGAGGTCCATTCCCAGGGAGCTTAATTAGAGGAGCTCTTTAAATAAACGGGGAGCAGGAGGGCTCCTCTGGTTTCCTCTCTTAGTCAGAGGAGGAAAAGGAACTTACTGACCCAACAGAACACAAAAAAACCTTTAAATCAGGTGCGTCAAACACGTTTTACTTCATGCAGCCAAGTTTCAACACATCAGCATCCAAACAGAAACGGATTCTTAATCAACTGGCTTCGCCAAATTCCGATTTCACGTCTTCATGTGTGCCTTTCCAGAGATCGCAGTATGAATAATTCAGCAGACGCACATCTCGGGTCACAACCTCCGTGATGAATTCAGGGAAATGAGAGGACAAGCTTTCAGGAAAAAATCCCAAACAAACAGTCGATCGCTTCTGCTAAAGTGTGAATAAAACGCCGTCTGCACTCAGACGGCGACGCTCCCTGGCTTTTTCCGCGCATCGCAGCAAATTACACGCTGCCGCTTCCTTTATTTCGGCCGCGGCGGACATAAAGGAGATCAAACGCTCACTGCTTGTAGGGACGCCGCGTGGAAACGCGAAGCAAACAGCAAACAGGCATGGTATCCAACAATACAAACACCGCACGGCCACAATTACATGAAACGGCCGCGAATCTCTTTCATGCTCCATTTTCCTGCCCCCCAAATGACGAGCAGATCTCCACAGGCCTGTGACAGCGGGCAGAAATGAAATAATAATCACCTCACAATGAGAGAGCGAGCGCGGTGTATGGAGGGAGTATTTATAGCAGTGTAATGGTGCATTAGGCGGCGTGTTCCCGGGAGGAAAGGGGACCCGGCTACAATTTGCAAAATGGGTGATGTGGGGAGGTGGGAAGTTCAAACAGTTAAAGCTGTCTCTTCTAACAATCGCTGCCTGACATTTAGCTGCAGAGGAACTGCCGGGGTGTCATGCAGAATAACGTCCAACGTCTGTTTCCGAGGAGAAAAATGCGAAAGTAAGGAAGCGGAGTGCTTTTAGGAAAAAGGTAACAATATGGGAAAGCAAAGGGTGGAGGAGCGGAGGGGCGGAGGTATTGTAGCCCGACAGAAAAGGCTTCTTATCAGGAGTAGAGTGGTTTCCCATCACAATGGAGCGAAGTCCCCGGAGAACCGAGATGCATTTAGCATCCTTTTCCAGTTCTACTGACCATCAGGGCTACTTTAGACAAAAACATAATGCCTGCAAAGGTACTCGAAAGAGCTTTTCTCCGTCCGGATATAGAGCCGAATGAACAAGGCTCTGTCGAGGACTGTGGGGCGGCATTGTGCTCGGGCTACACTCAATTAGGGAGAGAGAATGTCCCGGTGTACATCGTCCGCACCGTCATTATGCTGGAGCTTCACGGAGTGGCATCGACCCCGAACGACACCTGCACTGCCTGGTATCTAAAGAGAAAGCTGTGCTTCGCTTTAAGGGTCCGTTTGCATGACTTCTAGATTAAAATGCACAATGTCCGTTGTGTTTTTGACTGAAAATCATTCCGTCTCCATGGAAACGGGGGGGGAAAACAACTTTTACAAAACTGTCGTCAAGCAAACATATTTCACAGAATCCAAAATAACCACAATCTCACCACATAGAAAGAATAATCCTGGATTCTGAGCACCTCCACCTATGTCTGGATCCGTGTGTGTGTGTGTGTGTGTGTGTGTGTGTGTGTGTGTGTGTGTGTGTGTGTGTGTGTGTGTGTGTGTGTGTGTGTGTGTGTCACTCCAGAGGTCAGAACACCCTTCAGCACAGCTCCTGCCCAGCGAGCCAGATAAACCCAGACAATGGCAAATGATTTAAGCTGCACTCTGCAGACCCAGGACAGCCAGGAAGAATCCAACAGCAAGAAATATGGAGCTTAATAATCAAGTCACTGAGAAGATACTGAGGGAGGGGACGTGTTTGGATTATGCAACTTAGAATAAACAAGCGCACGCAGAAAAATGTGAACACGCACACTTTTATGGATGGGCAGGACGGCACAGACAGTAGAAATCTTTCTGTTTCGTAAACAGCAGTCACTGACGTCATGCAAAATCAACAAGGCCGGAGCGCGAGAACGACGGAAAGACGGCCAGCCAATTTATATAACAATGTGAAAAAAAGAGGGACCCGGGGACGAGCGCGACAGCTGCGCTTAATCAAGGCAACCAAGCCAAGAGAGATGTGAAGGGCCACAGAAAGGCTGAGAGAAGGCGCAGAAAGCTAAAGAGGCCAAGAGAGACTGAGAGGAAGGAGGACGTCTCCAGACTTAAAGAAGAGAGCTGCAGCTACAGTGTGTGTGTGTGTGTGTGTGTGTGTGTTCATCCCAGCGAGAGCTCAAACCTCTCGACGAAACACCCCGATACGAAACATCAAAGCTTCTCTTTCTGCGTCAGCAGCACATCCCAGAGAAGAAAGGCAAATTTGTCAGAACTAAAAGTGGGGAAAGTCGGATGCTGCTCCACTTTACAAGGATGTTTATCATCCTGCGTGATGAGAGTCACCAACGAATCACAGCACCGTTTACACCGCGACGGCTTCAAGGGAAAACGCAAATCTTGAGCTCCAGTCCAGATTCTCCTGGACCTGCCAGGTGATCGGACATCCTTACAAGAGTTAAAAATGGGGCGCATGTCTTTCTCCTAAAGGACAGTCGTCCTGCTGGACCTGAGCCGCCGCAGCCGCCGTGGCGCCTACCTTGGTGGAGTCCCTTCAATCCCTCCAGGCGCCGCTCATTCATCAGCGCTCGTCACAGGACGGAGCGGCAGCGTTCATCCAGAGTCACGGTCTCCTCTGCCCACAAGGATTTGTGATTCAATTTGACTGAGTGATGCACGGAGGGCCGCGGGGTGAGAAAGCGAGGCCGACGCTGCCGCCGGGGCTGCTCTGGGGGAGCGGGGCGTGGCAGGACGCCACGCCGGAGACGGATCGAGTGACAGGAGCGCCACTGCTGCAGCTCCACACAGATGAGCAGACATGCTGGTGAAGCGTGAACTGTCCTCACAAAGACATGAACCCATTCACAGGATATTGTGATGAATTTTCTTAAAAAAACAGGCGGGAAGAGACTCTCGGCCCAACAGAGGACACCACAACACATCAACACACACCACTGTCACAACAAAATAAAAGCACGTGGGACAAAAGAAGAATTTGAAGCTTAAACCACAATTGTTAGCATGTTAGCATAGTTAGCATGTGTATCTCGAGAGGTGTGTGTACATCGGAAGTTCAATAGAGACTATTAAAATCCAAATAATGAACTTTTATGTAAAACGATCGTGACAGCTCTAGACTGAACAAAAAAGTGTCAGATTAACTTTGCAATAACTTTTCATAATAAGAAAGACATTTGGGCATCCAGCATTCAGCTGAAGGTTCTTATGGGGAGTGAGAATTGGATTTTGGGTATGAGACCAATTAATATATGTCTAAGCTATGTTCTATTTATCCTACTCACTTTGAATCAGGGGTGTCAAACACATTCTAGTTCAGGGGCCACATACTGGAGTGGTAAAACAAAAACCTTTAAATTTAAACTTTTAAACTTTTCGTTGTTGTGGTGCAGAGTACACGTCAGGAAAACACATATGCTTTCACAAAACCAAAACATTCGTATTGAAAATGAACATAATCTCAACATAAAGTTAATTTCAATTAAACCTTCCGCTATAAAACACGATTAAAAATCTTTGAAATGTCTCCTCTAGGTGTTGCATTATGGGTATTTTTCCAAATTCCCTCTGACAGCATGACTTTTAGGCTAGTTTGACAGCAACCAGAGAGCTAGCTTCACCAATATCTCAGAAATATATATATATATATATGTATATACATATGTTTAAAAATCAATGTTTTCTTTGGCATTATTCTAACTTTTCTTGGTGGTTTGGTCAGTTTGGAGCTTCTTCCAGGCTGGTTTTGGCCCACGATCCTTATGTTTGACATAATGTTTGACAGATATAAGGATTTTTTTCTGTTAAATCATGTGAAATAATTGTGCAAATTGCCTTTGAAATGAAGCAAGGCCCTTTAATTTGAAAAAGCTGAATGATCAAGTCTCTGGCAGGCCTCATACGTTATTCCATCCGTGGTTTCCATCAATAGAAAATGGAATTTCCACCCTGGGGCAGAGCTCTGGATGCATCTTATGTGTACTTTAATAGGATAACGGATGGAAAATAAAGAGTAGAAGTAAATTTATTCCACTTAGTGATGAAGAAAAATAAAGCAATGATGGCATAAACACAAAGTGGCCAGAAGCGGCTCCGGCTCCAGGAAGCTTCGCATCGTTTCTGCCTCTCATTCCATCCCAGCAGGACGGGAGCAGCAGCATGAAAGATTCAACAAACAGACTTTAAAGCAGATCGCGGCTCCGAAATCAAGGCGAGGCCGACCGGACCCTGACGGGCATTCCCGAGACGACGGTGTGTGAAACACGGACACATGTGTATGTGTGTGTGTGTGTGTGTGTGTGTGTGTGTGTGGGGCAGCCGGCCTCGAGGTGTCCGACGTGACGCTGCTGAGTCAGCGATCCTGCCGACAGATTTACTGTCGCGCCTCCCGCACGTGTTGGAGAAGCTGTCACTGTCTGCAGGGCCGCCGGTCGACACCGCGCCCGGCCGAGAGCAAACCCAGGGGGTCGGGGCGGATTACTCTGAAAACACAGCTGATGGAAAAGGACTCCCAATGTGGAGCTTTTTGAAAACTCTGACTTTGTGTCAATGGAAAACGCAACTTTTTCACAAAAACGAAGTGCTTTAACTTGAAACGGAATCAGAAGAATATTGATTTTCTTATCAGCTTCCAGCAATCTGACCATCAACAAGGCCCTTTTCTCTTTTCTACAGCAGCGGCTTGTTTTGAACATGCAGCACGACGTTCATGTAGAGGATCTGAGACGGGCTGGTCTTGAAATGCAAGTGAAACTATCTTGGGAGAAGCCGTTTTTAGATCCATTCGCAATGTATTTCTAATTCCAAGCCAAAAAAAAAACAAACAAACAACAACAAAAAAAAAACAACCCAACTTTAAAACCCCCAAACCAAATGCTGAAACAAGAGAAAACCAAGTTTCGGACCGCTGAGTCAATGTCCTTGTGATTCCCCTTTGGAATTCATGATATGTAAATAAACCTGTTATTATAAATTTTAGATGCAGCCCTGCATAAGCTAGCAGGTGGTTTCTGCAAATAACATGTTCTTTGTCACCTCGTCTGGAGAAACAACAGTTGGATGAACAAATCAGAAATAATATGCAAAACATGCCTTATGTGCGCGCGCACACGCACACGCACACACACGATATGGTTTAAACACACAATTCAGCCAGCCGTGCTCTAAGCTCGAGTTGACAGGGTTCATTTGGAAGATGTAAAATATTTATGAGAGAAGACTGCAGGGTAGGAAGAAGAGATGAAAATAGCGAGGGAGAAACGGAGAGACGGCAAATAACGAGACAAATGAAATGATGATGAGCTGGCCGAGCCGAAAGGCCCTCCCGTTACAGCCGGGCGGGAGACACGCGAGCTAAATAACTTATTGTGATTTCAAGTTTATTAGCTCGCCGCCTGCCAAAGACAAGGGGGGAAGTGAATCGTGGCGTGTTGAGCGGGACTGTTCCCATCGATCGGTCCCGTCAGGCCATGGACAGAGAGTCCGTCCCGACCTCTTCCTGTTTCAACATTTTACAATCGTCGGGGAACGAATAAAACCCAAAGATCAGAGCAGAACAAACCAAATTCAGTTCTGCGCTTCAATAAAAATGGAGCTAAAAAAAAAAAAAAATCAATGAAAGTTACCAAGTCAACCCAGCATACTTCTGCTTTTCCACTCTCCTCAGTTTCCTGGTGAGGAGATAAAAAAAAAAGAGCGAGCAGAACCATCATTTTTCTGCTAATGGGCATTAATGGCAGATATATCTCTGCATGAGGTGGAACTGCTTCATAAACCTTTTTCAGACATGTACGTGTGTGAATTTTATATTCTTTACAGTAAACATGTATCTGAATACAGAGATGAGACAAGTATGTTTTCCAGATCTGTTAAAAGGAATAAAAATACAGAAAGAAAAAAAACAGCCCCAGAGTCAACGGGAATGTCAGAAAAGTGGAAAAAAAACATAACATTAAGGTTTTAGGTAATAAAAAATCCTGAAAACAGGATGACAATTGACAGTAATTGCATGTTCCCCCCTGTCATTATGAGCTTTTTTTAAGCGACCCCTCTTCTCATCAGGCTCTGGTGATCCTCCGGACCGTCTCCCGACAGTCGCTCCACCTCCAGATGGAAATAGCCAAATGAGCAAACCGCCGTGGACGACGGGGGCTTTCCTCCGCCGCAGAGGACTCTGGAGAAACGACGTCACGTCGAACCCAGGCTCACTGTCTAATTACACAAAAATGTGCTTCGGAAGCAGAACATCCAGCAGGAACACGAGGGCCGGGGCGAAAGCCGCGGCGCCCCGCCGCAAACGGAGGCAGGAGGAGGAGAGGAGGGCCGGCGAGCGGCGGCGGAGCGAAGATCCCAGCAGTCCAAGGTAATAATAGAGAGGAGAATGTGAGGAACGCGGCAGATGGAGCTGCGGGACGGTAATGAAACAACACAAAGATTCCACTGTAATTACATTAAAACCCCCGAGAAGTTGGTGAAAGTGCTCGCAAACAACAGATTCCCAGGAACATTCCGGGATAAAACTTCAGACTGTCAAAGTTATTGCGCTGAATTATCGCCGCGACTGAAGACACGAGGAAATTAGCCGGCCTGGTTCTTCAGCCATTCCTCTTCCTGAAGCCGCGCGAGACGTCAAGTTTTTTCTAATTAAACTCTTGAAACCCGTGACTTTAATGTCCGGGTGATAAAGTTTACGGTTGAATTAAGTCACAAAAACAGTGACAAGCGACAGAAGCAAACCATCGCAATGTTTTTGGAGAGCATCTGCGAGCGTGCAATAAATCCTGCTCGGCGGCAGCAGATAGCGGGAAAATGAGAGATAAAGCCTCAGAGGCAGAACGAGTTAGAGGCAGAGAATTGGCAAGAGCAGGGAAATAATTACGATAATATAAACTAGTGTGAAACAGTTTATCTCGATGAGGGGGAAAAAAATATTGAGGAAATTGTGAATGCCAAGTTAAAAAAAAAGAAAAAAAAGAAAAAAGCAATAAGAACTATTGTGTGGAGCGACAACAGAAGCTTAAAACTAAAATTCTTCCAAAATAAACCAATTAATGAAAAAAAAAGAAGAGAGCATTGTCGAAGTGGAAATAGTTTTGCATATAAATAAAACTCAAACTCTTCAAAGAGCTGGAAAGGCTTTGTTTCCTCTGTGCCTCCACCTGTTCTTTCAACATGAAAACAAGCAGAAACAGCCTGGCCGGAGTCAGCTGGAGGCCGCCGCAGGTTCCACCAGCCCGCGGTGGTTTTCCACCGGCAGGAGCTCAGGACGCCGCGCCAGAGAGACGGATTCACACGCATTAAGAAAGAGGAAGAAGACGATGTGAATCCAGTTAATGAAGGAAAAAGAAAACTAGTCGACCTCTGCTTTCGCTTAATTTAAAGGTATTTCGCTCAAATCTCTCAAACGCCATAGGGCCCGTCAGATCCGGAAATCAACTACAATATATTGATTTGACCACCAGGGGCGCACTTCAGTCGAGATCGAGACAGATGCAGAGAGATGAACATTCAAGATAACTTCTGAAATCATTCAAGTGTTTCTGATCATATTTCAAACCAGACCACTATATTTTTCAGTTCTGGCTGCATGTGGCCTTTGAAGACGTCAAATAGTGGAAAAAATAATCCACAGTTGTAAAGCTCATTGTGAAGTGAGGCAGAATAATTTTTTTTTTTTTTTTGAATAGTTCATTAAATGTGAACTTCTTCATGATATATTGATATTTTGTTGCACTGAGACAAAGAGAGTTTAACAAAGTCACTTTCATCACTTAAATCTAGAGAAAACGGTTGAGGACGCCAGCATCAGGTAGCAGTATTCCAGCGTATCAGTGTCTTCCTTCTCTCCAGCTCAGCATCTTGTTTCCATGTTGGAGCCGATCGGGGTGTGTGTTCCTCCCCCCGCGAGCGTCGCGTTGAGAAAAGTGCAAAAACCGATACTCCCTGTGATGCCGCGGCGCGGCCTCCGGGGGGGGGGAAACGAACCCCGGAAAACCAACTAATCAAGAGTATGGAAACAGGATTCTAGTTCGGAGGGGATTATGGGTAATGATGTTTACACCTCGGGGAAGAGGAGAGACAAAGAAGATCCACCTGAGATCCTGACGGCTTCACAAACACGCCAGCTTCAGCGTTTCAGTAACAACCGATAAAAATAGCGGAGGAGAAACGACGGCTCATCAAAGACCGGGGTGTGAAGATGACAGCAGTGTGTGCCGCTGCTCTGGTGGGCCGTATCTTTATTAAATCTTTATTGCGTGTGGAAGGTATCAACAGAGGACACGCGGCGCTGCCAACCACACGATTCTTATCATCTTTCCTTATCGCTTTTTATTTACAGTCCCTATCTTCCGTCGCTTCCGTTCTTATTTCTGTTTTCTTATGTTTGAGGGACGTGAGCCCGGAGGGCGTCGCCCCGTCGGAGGATGTCTGTCTCTCCTGGCAGGTTTACAGGAGCAACAGTGGCTGAGGATGTCCCGGCTCAGGGCGGCAACACGAGCACCGCAGGACGCTCCGACGAGCATCAGAATGCTAAAAAAACTAAATCAACCTCGAGTCCGGCTGCGGCCGAGCGCTTTGCAATGTTCTGGAGTCAAATGTTGGAATATCAGAAGTTTGAGCAAACATCAAACAAAAACAGGAAACACGAACGTCTGGCTTCTCATTTAAATTTAGCATTTATGAAGAACCGTCTTCCTCGAATAACATCCAGATTATAGAGCATCTTCCTCCTCCAACATCCAGATTATAGAGCATCTTCCTCCCTCCAACATTCAGATTATAGAGCATCTTTCTCCCTTTAACATCCAGATTATCCAACACTCAGATTACAATCTTGATGCAACTCCAACCCTTAAAACATCCATGACTGATTACGAATTTTTATTACCTAAAATATAAAAGTTCAGAAAAAAAAATGCCTTAACATAAATACTTTTCCATATCTATACCAGTGAGTAACATAAGAAATCAAAAAAACTTTGCAGCAGATCAAACACCTAAATCAAAAGTAAGTATGATCGTAAAGAGCATCCAGTCCTCTGGTTTCCTAAAAGTTTACGTGTCCCTGTGGAGATACTGGAGTTGTTGCTTTAGCGCCACAGGCCTCGCCAACCGATCCTCCCGCCTGCAGGCGGCGTGGCTGCACTGGCGTGGGGTGTGTCGCGCTGTAAGATTCATACTGCGAGCGCTCGCTTGGAATGGGAGCGACCGTCCCGGTCTGGGCCCGAACCATCTGTCAAAGCAGCGGGACTGTCGGGAGCGTCTGGAGCGGCGGTGGCTGAAGCGTTAGCAGAGTCGGAGCCAGTTTCATGTCACTTCAAATACACACCTAGTCTACAGAAAACCCCGCCGGGGGCGACGCGCACCGCGAGAGCTGGCCACGCCACGCACGGAGAGTTTACATAACCGGGGGAAGAGGAAGAGAAAAAAATGCCATCAGTCATGCACACACACACACACACACACACACACACACACACACACACACACACACACACACACACACACACACACACACACACACACACACACACACACACACACACACACACACACACACACACACACAGTGACAGCAAATGAAAAGGAAGCAGTTTAATAACATCCTCACACACATAAATGGATATTCATTCATTCATGGACACATAATCACACCTCTGCACCAAACCTCCCACCTCGCACACACTCACACGCACGCACGCACACACTCACACACACACAGAGGAGGTTGCTGTGACAAGGGAATGATTCTCCTTTTGACACAGACAATCCCTCTGAAGACAAAAGAGGAGTCATACACCGACACACTGCAGCCGTCAGAGGAGAACACACACACTGGTATTACCACACACACACACACACACACACACACACACACACACACACACACACACAAGCGCCTGTTGCAATGACAGTGCCACCCCCTGTGGTGATTTAAAAACTGGCCTATGCTATCATCTGTGTGTGTGTGTGTGTCTGTGTGTGTGCATGTGCGTGTGTGTGTGTGTGAAGTCCAACTCTCACATTAGAGAAGCTACAGGGAACAAAAGACAAAAGGAGCCCTGGAGGAAGAGGAGGGAGAGGAGGAGGAGAGGAGGAGAGGAGGAAGAGGAGGAGAGGAGGAAGAGGAGGCAGCTGATACTTGTCAAGGCAGTGAATCATCTTCTGGAGGTCTGTTTACACAGCAAAGCCACTGAAAACAATTTGACTCAAAATGACTCAAAAAGGTGCGAGTTCTTCAGAAACCTCTTGGACTCTGTTGCCTTGTAGACGGAGGAAATACTTCCACTGCGCACGCTCTGCCTATACCAATGTCTGTGTTCTCCTGTTTTTTGTGTCCACAGCATCTTGTTCTCTGCAGCATGTGAGTGTGGTTTCATTAAAAAAAAACAAAAAAAACAAAACAATCAACAGCGCCAACTAGTGGCCCAGCGCGCCAAAAACATGAAGCTTTTCTGAAATGAAAACACAAAAACGATGCACGATTCGTCTCCTCAATTACGGATAAAAATAATAATCATGATTGTTTTAGTCAGTATTGTAGTCACAATTATTTAAATAGCTATATCTTTGAATTTGGAACAGCGTTCATCGATCATGTTTAACACAACGCTCCCCTGTTAAATATATAAAAATGTCCTGTAATGTAGCAGTGAAAAATAAACTGTTGTACTGCACTCAGTCTATTGAAAACGAGAAATAAATAAAATATAATAAGAGATAAAAGCTTCCATAAAGCAGTCCAAAATAACATTTCTCACATCTGAGTGCACTGCCACAGAATTCAACAAAGTTACGCTTTTCCAAGTCCGCCATAGTCATCTGCAGTCAATAAGCTATTTTATCACCCCTCGCACTACAGAGTACTTTCACTGTGAAACATTAGTAATTCTATCTGCCTTGTTTTCAACACGGAAGTCCAAAAAACTGGACTTCACGTTACCCCGGAACCTACATAACAGCATGACAGAAATAGATTTATGATACATAGACCCCACGGTGACTGTTGATGGACATGTTTATCAAGTCTATATTGTATATATCTATGGTGCCTATGTGCTGCCACCTTGTGGAAGTAGATGGTGAAGCAGCAACGTCTCCGCAGGGCGCGAGCGTTGACTTATGTGTCTTAGAACGGAAACACCAAATGAGCGTTTTTTTCTCGATAATGTGAATTTCGAGATTATTTGGAGCCAAAATCATGATCAGGGTCAAAATTCGATGAACTGAGCAGCACTACTTTTCACTCGAAATGGCCAAAAAGTCACTGATGTCTCCACCTCAGTTTGTGAAATTAAGTCAGATATCACAGTCAAGAAGGGAATCTGAATTTCTTTCCAAGAAAACGTGAAGTGTGCAACTTTACATTGACGACTCCATGACTATTATACTAAACTTTCCATGAAAAAAATGTCACTTTACTTCAGTAAATTGAGAAACTGAGACGCAGTGCTGAGAATACAAATGACACAAGAGACGCTTTTCGACTTTCTGAACCAGTTCAACAGCTTTCTTGTGTTTTTTCCTGATATATTAGCCATGAAAAGGGCAGAGCAGAGTGAAAAAAACGTGCAGACCAGGGCAGTCGGTGTAAAGTCAGCAGTCTCTCGCCCTCTTTCTCTCTCGCTCTCCATGGTGAACATCAAACACACTGTGGTCTGTTTCATGCTCCCTGCAGCCCATTATGGCTTAATGCTTCAAGGGCCATCTTACTGACTTCAGCATTTTAACAACTTCAGTATATTCACTGGCTCGGCCGACACACGTACACAAATAGAAAGGGCGCTCGCAAACACCCACACACACACGCACACACACACACACACACAGACGCATACACAGCAAGCCGAGACAGGAGCCCAGATGCAGGGACTGACACACTTTAAACTGCGGCAGAGTTATGAGCCTGCACACTGTGAGACAGAAACAACTGTTGCTTTTGCTTTAATCTGCCAACAGAAGCGCCGGGGCTTTGTGCCGACATTAACCTTCAAATAAGCTCCTGGCTCTCTTATCTCCAAAGTCAGCTAATGACTTCCATTCATATGTAAGTCAGTGGGATCAATTAGTCAGTCGCCACACGGAGAACAAGACCTGCACTTCAGGGGGGAGACGAGGCGCAGATGAGGCTGAAGTTCACAGGTGGAGGCGCACATTAACGCCGCCCTTCCACACACTGGTTGAGTTTGGTCTCGTTCCCGTTTGAGCATTGGCGACGGAGAGGTTGACCAATCGTTTGAGGGTTTCTGTTTTGTGCCAAATGCACAGTTAATCCGTAATTTACAGCATGTGTGGCCGAGTCAGGGCAGTCCGAGTGATCTGCTGCCATCCTGGACCATCGCTGCGTTTCCATGCATGACATGGAAGAAGCTATGTGGAAGAGATCAAGTAAGACAGGAAGTTCCCACACTGAAAATAAACATCTTATTTCAACAGTTAATTCAACATGAAGTCTTTCCTGTTGACAACTTTCCAGAAATCACAAAAAGAAAAAAGAAGGAGGAATGTCCGAAACTGAAAAATCAACATGTGAAGAGCTGCAGAAAGGTGGACCAAACCGAGGCAGACATCAGGTGTTGGAGATCCATCAAGTGCCAGAATCATAAAGTGTCGCGGTTTGTTTCCTCTGTGCTCTGAGAGGAAAAGTTTTGTAACGCTGAACTAATTCCTTCCACACAAAACCAAGATACCGACCATCATTTTAACACAAACCTCGATGACGCCATTTGTTTAATAAGAACCACAACTTTTCATGTCTAGAGCAAACTGATAGCGCAAAAGGACGAGGGTCGCCGCTCAGAGCGGGCCGGCCGGAGCGCCCGGAGGGTCTTCGGCTCACGGCAGCGGGTGGTGGATATCCAGATACTGTGCAAGCATTTCCACCGAGATTAAGAGCTTAAACACACATAAACGGTTCCATGGTGTGAAGCAACACACACACCCATGCTCTCTGAACCCAGAGCGTGTGTGTGTGTGTGTGTGTGTGTGTGTGTGTGTGTGTGTGCATCCATCTGAATTAATCCGCGTGGCACATGTCCAGTGCTCCCTGGATTCTTAAGACCGCGCCTCTCGTGTGCCGTTTCGGTGTTGATTTACCAGCCTCGTCCCAGTCAGCTGCGCTCGCCGCCGCCGGTGTTTCCCCTCCTCCGCTTAACCTCTGGCTGGGAAGAGGTGCACAGGGAAGCAAACACACTGGCAGCCATTATCTTATCATTACCCCGAGTCAAAAAGGTGAAAGAGCCGCCCGGGGAGCTTCTCTCCTCAACGTGTGAAAACCCGACCGCTGTTTTCTGCTACAATGCCGCCTTTATGCGATTCAAGACCGACTGGTAAATTCTGGGTCAAGCTGCTGAGTTTGAAACGTTCCCATGCTTCTTATGGACATAATAAGAACGCTATGGAGTATCGGTACTGGCAACTGGTAGTGCTTGCCCTTTAAAAAAAAAAGAAATACTGGTATTGTTGCATCCCTACTTCTAACAATACTGATCAGCACATTTAACCAGTGTTCAGTCAACAGCCCCACTGTATCATTAACCAAACACTGGTTAGAGATGACACTTCCCAGCAAGTCTGGAGCAACCGGCAATCAGCAGCAACACGCATCCAGCAATGGGAACGCTCCATCCCCGAGCCGAACGCCGCCGGCCGCCGGCAGACGTCTTTCTGGATTGCCGTGACTTTGAGAACGTAACCAGCTGCTTCCACAGAGAGCCCGGCGCCTCTTTCTCTGAGAGAGATGAAGAATGTCATCCAGCGAAAGACAAAAAGATAAGTCATCAAGACTGTAATGACGGGGTGGGGCGGGGAGGGGGGGGGGGGGGGGGGGGGGCAGACGGATGAGGACTGGAAGAATCAATCATCCGTTTTCAGTAAACACACACATATACACACACACACACACACACAAAGTGGGTTTCCAAAAGTGATTACATGTCACAGAGTTAACAAAGCATCCTCACACCCATTTCAAAAGCAGCACTCGGTTTACTTTATCCCTTCTCGACTTGTTTTTCGTTCTGAAGGGCTCAGCTCACGGCGCTCCCATGGTCCGCTAAACAACTCCGCCATAACAAACGGCTCGCCCCGAACGTTCCTCCACACGGCCGTCCCTCCAGGGCAGATTACTCAAGAGGAGGGGAGACTTCTGCGAGCCGTTACACCAGGCGGATTAATAGGAAAGCGGTTATCTCAAATTCACCAATAAACCGAGGATGTTTAGACAAAGGCCGTGACGTTAGGCGGACTGGATGCAGAGACACCCTGGTCCCCGTCCAGATTCTCCTGGACTTGGTAGTTCCTCGGTGTGATCGAGTCTTCTCCTAACAGCCTCCAGTTCAGCCTGACCTCAGTTAAAGGTTCATGGGTTTAATCTCTCTGTTTTGTGTCTGAAGGCTGAGTTTTTCTTTAATAAACTGCGATTCGGCCGTGAAAAGGGTTTGAAAGTGCTCCGACCGGACATCAATTTGAGAGCGGGGCGAGCTCGTCCCTCCTCGCCGTCCCGGCCTGAACGTGGGTGATGAACACAGCCCGTGACCTTGAGTGGAGCGCGGCCAATACGTTAGTTTGATCAAGCCCCGGCGGTGTCACAGCTGGAAATAACCTCTGCAAATGTCAGAGATCATCCACAACATTCAGGCGGCTCATAAATTGGACTCATAAATTAAATCTCTCATATTTCACTGTGTTTAATATGCCAGACGGGAGCAGATGAAGGATTATTTATGTCAGGGAGCCCGGAGACAGGGACACCGGGAAAATGACTGCCAGCATCCAAAGCCACATTTCTCCATCCTTCTCCGTCTTCGGAAGTCTATCTGTCTCTGCTCGTTCCTCACCTCTCTTTTATCATCTCCCCCTCTCCTTTATTTTCTGTCTTACTGAGAATGCACCGACCCCAAACTTAACTAAGCTGCACATCATTGATTGAACCAAGAGGGATCGGCGGTGTCGGTGCAAGACGGATCTGCTCTTTAAAGCTTTATGGATCGCAGACATTTGGAAGGGACGGGGATCTGGAAGAGACTACAGCTGATGTTAATCCTGTCCAATGATTTATTTACGGTGGTCAATCAAGTGAATTGGAAGTGTCTGCTCGCCACGTGGCGCTCAGTCCTGTAACAGATGATGGATAGAGGGATGATGTGACAGGAGCAGTTCTACCGCGTTACTGTCCGAACCCTAAAACTTTTAAAGGTCTCTGTGCTTTGATATTAATGTCTTCCTCTATACAGTATGTTCACCTCAGAAAACACAGTTGTCAATGAAACGCATCGATCCAGGGTGATCACAGAGTCCTGCTCACCATTACTGGAACGCATTATTCATCTTTTGCATGATACATTCAATATCAATGTCAATCCAGAAACAATAAGGATCTTTTAATTTGACAAATAAATATTATTTGACGTGTAGTCGTCTAGAAGCTTCCTGAACTGCTCAGCTGGTATTTTCTCCCACTCTTCCTTTGCCATTTGTTCAAGATCTTCAGCATTTATGGGATTTTTCCCCCCAAAATAGAGATTCCAGCTCAACCCAAAGATTTTCAATCAGATTGAAATCATTTTCCCTGCATGACTTTTGGTGTCTCCTCTGGGTCTTTGTCTTGCTGAAGGACTCATGATCTTCAACTGAAACCAGGTTTTTTTTTTTTTTATGTAAGAAATATAATTTTGTTCACCATTTCTTTCAACAAAAATCATCTTTCAGACAAATTGGGACTGAAATATTATTTCTGTTAAATGTGTATTTTTTTCCACGTTGTCTTTTCAATACTGTATGAAATTAAACTTTTTGTTCCTGATTTGGGTGCAGCAACTGACTGTTGGCAGAAAATGAGGTATCTTTAGTTTAAAACTAACCAAGTAATAGAATTTTAAAACAAATCTCACTAAACAAACTATGAAAATCTCTCCGCAGACGATCAAAAGGCTAATTGCAATATCTGCAGATTGGTTGGTTTGGCCGTTATTTTCCGACCTCAGCGAGCCAAAACGCTGCCACACCTCTGATTTGAAATCGCCTGAGGCCACTAGAGCTTCGCCGTCGTCTACACCGAACGTCTGCGTGACGTAGGACGTCGAACACGTTTATCAAGAGGAGAAGCGCTCAAAAGCGAGATTGCTCCCTCTGCCGTTTGCTTCATTTTACACTCCGTCGATTTAATTAGTCGACTTTTTAACTGTCCTAACATCTCGACTGGGTATAGGACATTTTACTCCAATTTCTCTTGATAATACTCTGATTTTATGCTTCCTGTCATATGGTCAATGCAGCCCTCCAGCATGATGGTTCCTCCACCGTGCCAGCAGTGCCAATAAAGGTGAGCAGGTCCGTTTAAAATTTTGTGAGGAGGCTTGATTTTTGCAGCCACACTGCAGTGTGTAGCAGCCCAAAGCCACCCGGAAAACTGTTTTTTTTTTTTTTTTTCTGCTGCTGCTGCTCGAAGCATCCTGAATGTGTGACCTTTTGGGAAAACACTGCAGAAGTCGCTCTTTCATATCTCACAGCCAGTCGACCAACATCTGCAGGCTTCACACAGTTTATCTACTGTCATCCCAGAGCATCACAGTCTGCGGGAAATGGGGAAAAAAACGCCTGATTCAGAGTTCCTCTGAGTGACTTTTTAAAGAAAAGGTTATCAGACTGAGAGGGGGAAAAAAACAACTTGGTATTAGAGTAAAACCCAAATAAACATCCAGGACATCTGCACACACTTCTTGGTGGTAAAAGGATCTAGTGGGATTACTTTAATTCTATTTCATGCTCTATATATTTTCAGAATAACCTCATCATCTTTACAGTTTCAGCACAATGAAATAATCGAATCCATTCACAGAGAAGCAACTGTGTGAGCATGCATTAGTCCCAGTCTCATGTCTTGTCCATGCATGTAAGACACTGTAACTGTAGACGCTGGAGTCGCAGTAAACTGTGTGTGTGTGTGGGTGTGTGTGTGTGTGTGTGTGTGTGTGTGTGTGTGTGTGTGTGTGTGTGTGCGCTCCTGAAAGCACCGCACTGAATTCCAAGGGAGGCAAACATGTAATCATCTGCAGTGCAAAGGGGCTTGTGACTGTCTGACATCAGACCATGAATGACACACTGAGCAACACATCATATTTGCTTGGTTACAGCACACGACGCACGGTCAAGTGACTGTCTGGCAATTTATTAAGGCTTGGCAATTCAACCCTACCACATACACACACACACACACACAGACAGTGACAGGACAGCATGGAGAAGGGGAAAAGTTAAGAAGCGTCTGATGAAGGTTTTCCGCAAAATTCCACATTTGTGGGGACTTTCTCACAGTTTTGATCAGAAATCAAAACCCCGGATCAGCAGGGGCATGTCTGTGCTGTCCTAATATCTTTTCAAAGCGGTGATTCATCTTGAGAAATAGCCCAGAGGAGGAGGTCTGCTCTTATGCATCACCATGTGACATGAAATGAGTGAGACAACAGGTTTCAGAGGTGGAAACACGGACGGCTCCTCTGCTCTGTCTTACAGCCAAACGGGCTTTAAAAACTCCACATTTACAGTTTCAGAACCTGCAGTCAGCCGCTTAATGGGGACATGTCAGATATGTCAAAAGATGCAACTTGTATAGACATCAATGGGAAGATTTAGAAATAAAAAAAAAATTATTCATTGTAAGATTCATTAAAACAAAGAGTCCACAGAGAGAGAAGTGTTGACCTTAGAGAGAGAATAGCTTACCTGATATTTCGGACTGGGGGACTCCATCCAGCGCGAATCCTTTCCCGAAGTAAAACTGCCTGATATCCGAACAACTCCGCGCTTTGCTGTTCCATTTGTCTGCGGAGGCTGGAGCCCACAGGGAGCCCAGCGCCAGGGCTGCTACGAGGATGAAGGAATCCATTCCGGGACGACCGCCGGCTGGGGCAAGTGCAAATCAGACGAGCAGGAGACCAAGTCTCGCACTTAGCAGGAGACTCCCAGATACTGTAAAACAGGGTTAGTCTGCGCCGCTGTGCGTAAAATATCCTCCTCCTCCTCCCCTTCCTCTCTCTCTCTCTCTCCCTCTCTCTCTCTCCTCTGTCCTTTCAGCGCGAGCGCAGCGCAGAGGTCCCGTCCCTTCCCTCTCCTGACAGACAGGACAAGGAGCTTTAATATCTCTCACAAATTATTATCTTCTCATGCGGGACACCCAACAAGAACACAAAAAAAAAGAAGAAGAAAAAAAAAGCGCAGCGCTGCTTCTCGCGCGTCCACAGCTTGGCGTTTGGCGCACCTATACGGGGGAGAAGCAGAGAGAGATGGAGGAATTAGGTTACGCGTTTGCAGCTGAAATATTTTAAGTCATGTCAGAAAATAGCCCCTGCAGCCCTGCGTGTGTTGACTCACGCCTGCCGGAGGGGTCCGGGAGCGGGAGGCGCTCAGAGGACGAGACGCCGCGGCTTCTCTGGACGGAGCGATGGCAGCGCTGCCACTCCGAGGAATGAGAGGGAGGGAGGCGGGGAGACAGAGAGAGAAAGAGGGAGAATCAGAGAGAGGGAGTGAGGTGGCGAGCTCATCTTTGCTATTCCCGTTTTATTTTGTGCCATCTATTTTTACGCACGTGTCAGAATATCCTGCAGATTCGGGTCACTTTTAGAAACTGGGCGGTTTTCTGGCTTCCAGGTGAGGAATGCGCCATCCTGACAGCTTGATCACCCCGGACCAGGTGTCCCAGGTGGAGAGTGGGCGTGTCCTCCGGCCCAGGTAGCCACGCACGGCGCGGGTCAGTCCTGTCTGCACTGTCTCCACTGCGAGGAGACAAATCACTCCTCAAGGTGCAATTAATCCGCCAACAAGCCGATACCTGCCAGGTGCTGCTGCCAGGTTACCTGTCACCTGCTGAATGTCGTTATAACCTTTAGTTTCTGCTCAGAGAAAACACGTTCCGCCTCAGTGTGAGAAAGTTTTGCACCTTGGTTTCAGGCTACAGAGATGAAGGCATTTCTCCATTCTCCGGATCAGGAGGAGGTTCTCCTATCAGCTGCACTGAAGGCTGCAGACTCTGGAGGGAACATGCAGAAAATTGACCATTTTCATCAAATCCGTACTCACTTTGTTGTGATTATTTATTTATGCACATCTGCAGTTTCCCAACTCGATCAGTAAACACTTTGTTTACCATGTAATCTGCACGTAGAACACAGCTTTTCCTCAGTTTCTGAATTACCTCTAATAGGATCAATGACTCATAATTCCCAGCATTCCAGTAAACTGCAAACCTTTCTCTCCCCGCTGTGTTTCTCCTGTTTGACAGGAAAGAGAAATCTGTGTAGTTCATGGTTGTGGGTGTTGTCAGCAAACTATAATGTATCGAAAGACTCGAATCTTTCAAAATCTTTCATGATATTGCTTCTACTAAATATAAAAACCAGACCCAGAAGCACACTCACACAGAGGCTGGTGTGTTGAAGGGTTTATTGAAGTCCGTGGGTGTGGAAGTCAATATCAGAGACACGAGAGGCTGCTGGGTGACCGGGAGCGCACACGAAGTTAAGAAACATGAACTAACAACCATCAAAGAGGAGAGAAGGGTTTGAATAGGGAAGACATGGGTGCAGCGCGTGAGCGTAACGAGCACCAGGAGGGGAAGACACAGGAGCGGCGTGTTTCACTCTGAATCATCTTTAATGATCCTGCAGCGAACTGACAGCCTGCGATCGGCCGCCGGTCCCAACAGGACGACAACACAGGTGTGTGAAAGAGCTAACAGGTTGACTCAGCCGTCTAAGGACGGAGCGTTCAAACGTGGATGCTGTCAACAAGCAGCATCTACATGTTAAACATGGTGCAAAACACACCGAACGGACATTAAAACGGGTTTCTGGGTTTAATCGTTTCATTTCAATAAGTTATCTCATCTGAAATAATGTCTCATCAGACCTTTGAACGTGTGGAATTAAATCAGAAGGTGTTTGATAGTGTCACTCCTGAGGAATCTGTAAAAATAAAAAAAACTGATAACATGACAGACAAAAAAGTGAGAAGCTGACAGAAAGAGAAGGAGCGCGCCGCTCGCCGTGTTCTGCCTCCGGATCACTGTTTACAAAGACAGACATTGTTGGTGAATACATCAGAAGACGTTACTCTGTAATTACTCCAAACGGAGGACAGCCTCTCACGTATCGCCGACTGACAAACGGCTGACACTCACTTCCTATTATTACAGCGCTGAGACCAGCGGGCCAGGAATTACACCTCGGTGCTCCGGTGTCAAGTGTTGGCGTTGGCCTGTGGGCCAGCGTGCGTCCTCTGGCGGATCCGCGGCGGCGCAGTGGAGGGAAATGTGTAACCGAGCCACTCACAGAAGCCGCTTCCTGATTACGTGTGATTCTCTGGGTTCGCTGTTGTCGTTGCTTTAAAGCACATGTGGCCAGAGGTTAATACGAGGGGGTACCCAAAAAAAACCGGAATTTGGTCAGAAAACAATAATAATAATGAGTTCCGACTTCTGGCCGTCAGATGTGCTGCAGGTAAGCCTCATGCACATCTGTGAAAAATTTGAGCTCCGAGAGTTACACTGACGCCTGTCAGGAGCTATTTATAGCAACAGAGTGCAGAGGCGGTCTGCGATTTTTTCCAAAATGGCGACATTGACGGGGAAGCCAGAGCAGCGCGTAAACATTAAATTCTGCTTTCTGCTGGGAAAAAACAGCAGCAGAAACACTCACCTTGTTGCAGCAAGCCTACAAGGATGATGCTCTGGGGAAGAATCAGGTCCATGAGTGGTTCGGGTGGTTTAAAAAGGGCCAGATGTCCGCGCGTCAGGTGCGCTCAGCCGTAAAAACAATGCTGAGCTGCTTTTCCGCTGTCCAGGGTCTCGTCCACAGCAAGTTTGTCCCTCTAGGTCAGACTGTAAACCAGGACTACTACATGGAAGTCCTCAGACGGCTCCGTGAGGAGGAAGCGGCCCGCGGAGTGGCGGAGTGGAGCCCGGTTGATCCACCACGACAGTGCGCCAGCGGACACGGCGCTGCGCGTCACGCAGTTTCTGGTGAAGAATAAGATGAATCTCCTCTCCCATCCGCCTTATTCGCCAGATGTAGCCTCGAGTGACTTTTTCTTGTTCCCCAAGCTGAAGAAAGAGCTGAAGGGACAGCGGTTTGCAGATGTGGAGGAGGTGACAGAAAAATCGCAGCCGGCAAAAAATGGCACTTTTACGCGCGGGTCTGACGACGCATTGGTGAAGCGGGAGACACAGCTGGAGCGCTGCATGAATGCAGATGGGGATTATTTTGAAGGCGACGGTGGTGTTTTATTTTGAAATATCATAAATAAAAAGTTATAATCAAATTCCGGTTTTTTTTGGGTACACCCTCGTACGTCTGGAGGCCTCGAGCGCTCCCGGGTGACGATATGTCAGCCTCCATTATATATGGGTTTGTGTATGCGTGACCTTTTTGGTGTGTAACACCAGTTTATGTGTCTGCCTCTGCAGCACATGTGGCCACAGGTCGCCGGTGCCGCCGGAGATCCGAGTGGCCCTCCACCGTCTGCCGTGGAAACGCTGTAATTAATGCTCAGCAAAGCCACAAAACAGCCGTGTTTTCTCCGGGCTGCGTCTGATTGAAGTTTTATTGGCTCTGACCATGAAAGGCCTCCTAATGAGGAGCAGGATGCTGGGGGAAGTTCGGGAGACGCGCGGCGAGGAAGCGAACGGGGAGAGAGGCCGTCCCGTTAAGCCGCGCTCGCTTGACGAACTTTTCCCCGAGAAGAAAGAAACGGCTGATTCAACACAATCTGTTTCACCTTAATGGTGCTCAGCTTCAGGTGGGAGGATTACTGTGAACCAGTTTGTCCATCAAACTTACGGAGGAATTACAGTCGATCATCAGCAAACGAGGAATTTCTTTCTCTGGCTTTTTTTTTTTTTTAATTAATATTAATTTAAACAGATAAAAGCAACACATCAGGACACGTGTAGTCACACAACTTTTACATTTCCAAATCTTCACATAAAGAATATATGTTTATTGACATTGCTTTGGTTTGGAGGCTTGGCTCTGGACTCAAACCGGGGATCCTCCTGAAGTGCCCATTAGGTGATTACAGCCTTTCTTATGTTCGGCCCAACAGCATGACCTTGAGACGGACTCAGTTTTTATAGGAACAGTTACAGTGACGCTATTTATTGGTTGGCAGCAGTGAAAATAAAAACGAGGATTTATTCCTTTCATGGTTTCTTTTGTGTCCAACAACACAAACGCTGCTTAACTTGCCGCCCATAAAGACACGGTTGTTTCTTTGTTTACCGTCTTTCCGAGTTACTGTGGAACAACACGTATTTTTCTCCTGTGAACAGCCGCAGAAGATTCACTTCAAACGCGTGTGTGTGTAAACACAAATGCAACAAAGCAGCCGGACCCTGAGAATCTGACAATAGGAGGAGAAGACTGAAGGCGAGCCGCGACAGAAGGGAGTTTGTTACAGAAACCGCTCCTCGTCCAGAGCAGAGCCTGCTGCTCTTCTCCCCTCATTCCCAGCTTGAAGGCATTCAGGTGAGTGTTTCCCATTTCCCAGTTACTCGTGAAGGCAACATCAGCGAGTTTATCAAACATCTGGCTCTCTTCAGATGGCCTGAAGTCCTTCCTGTCTGACCAGGATGTGATAATGAAATGCACAAGCACGGTAAGCGTTTGCGTCACACCCACAGTATACTTTGTGGTGATACACACACACACACACACACACACACACGCTCATGGCCCTGCAGTGTTAACGGGCTGCGGTGAAGGAGCAGAGTGGCGGGACTGGCCAGTGAACGGGGATCACCGCCGGGCCTCAGCAGGGGTTCTGTGTAGATGTCAGGGTGCCGTTTCAACAGATGTAATCAGCCTTTGGAGGAGGATCATTGTGACCTCCCCACTAAAATCCACCTCATCCCGCCTCTTGCAGATAGCATCGATCCTGCATCCTGTCTGGGTTTTATGTCGACCATTACCCAGAGTTCAGCTCGTCCACCTGAACGCTCCAGTGTGTCCGCATTACTCACCCAGCCCCTCGCGCCCCTTTTTCTTGATTCTTGTTCATTGTCTCTTTTCTCCAGTCCATTTCATTTATTTAACTCTTGTCTGAACACGTCGCTCTTTGCTGTTTTTTTTCCTCTCTCTCCGTCTCCTCATGAGAATATATAACGCCCACATCCTTGGCTGTTAAAAAGCAGTTTTGCAGAGTTGTTTAGATGCTTTCCTTCTTCTTCTTCTTGCCCCTCCCTTCACTGTCATCCACTGCTATATTGTGCCTTGATCACATTTACCCGGCGTCTGTCTGTGCAAACAGCCTCCTCAAACAGCGGCTGTGCCTATCTGCATACACAGAGGCCTCCCTCGGCTGGCGGAGCTATAAAAAGACGTCAGAAAACAGCGGCGGTATTGATGGTGAGTGCAAAGGGTAGGCAGACAGTACAGTATGGAAATATGACAAATAGCAAAGGAAATTGAGGGGCGAGAGGCTCATGAGGCAAGATAAAGGATGAAAGAATGTAATGATGGATGACATGAGGAGAGTGACAGAGGAGTGAAGGACTGGAGTGCAAGAAAAGAGGGGGAAAAAAAAAATGATTGAGATGAAGTGAAAAGAACAAACGTCCAGAAGGGCCCTTCACTTCTCGAGGGGCGTTCTCGCCAACAGGCGTCGTGGTGCATGTGAAATCCCCCCCATTCCCCCCCACCCCCGGTGAGGTGTTGCGTGGTGCTTTTGTGCGTCTCCGTGAGCATCCTGGCTCCGAAATCTGAGAACATCTCCTTCTACATGCAGGCAGAGAATCTTGGGTGCAACAATGAAAAGAAGCACTTTGTTCCAGATTACCTCAGGATGGAGCGGAGTGCATAAAATCTAATTGAAACACCACTAACAGCTCAATAATGGCCAATGAGCACTTTTCTTTTTTCTTTTTTTTTTAAAGTGTGCTCATGTACAGTTTCTCCTGCAGTCATTTAGCGTCGTGGGAGAGAACTGGGAGAGCGCCATGAGGAAGCCTCCGTCGATCGGCCCGCCTGGCAGCAGCACGCCCTCCTTCATTCACCTGCACGCCGTTCTCATGCCACTGCCTCACCTTCCCCGTTTGTCACGGGTCTGTGAGAAATGCATCGGCTGCTTCTTTCATCTGCGTCACGCTGTGAGGACTCATAGGCTCATGTGAAGGCCCGACGGGGCTGAGGGATGAAGACGACGTCTCAGTTCGGACGCACACCGTTTCATCCATGTGAAAACAGCCGGACTGTTCCGTGAGATCCTGATAGCCGTTCCCGGTGATTCATTAATACATTACTATGTATATATAAAAACATTATAAATACATTAATTATATATGTATATGAAAAAAAAAACCCATCAAGACTGGCCGATCTCGTTTCCCCGAGAAAACGACCTTGACGGTGACCTTGGCTGTGAAGCGGCGGCCTGGGAGGCCGGATCCGTGTGGTTCTCAGCCCCCCGTGAGGAGTCCCACATTATTTTCTCACCGGGACTTCAGGATTCCTCGGACATTCCTCCGCCCTCCCCCGAGCTGAAGGCACTTCATCTCATCACTCCTGCTCTCATTTTCCCAATTTGCTTTTAATGAGTGAGCCGGCATAAAAAGAGGAATGCGGCAGGTTCGAGCAGCGGATTCCTCACAGAGAAGCACTCCCAGCTCCCAGCAGCACTTTCTTCCTCGTTCAAAAACAGCGCAGAGTTTGTTGATCACTCTCTGCTGCTAATGAGGGATTTCCACTTGGAAGCATTGTTTGCTCGGATGACGCTGTAAACCGGACCGTGAATCAGCCCTCTCCTGTCAATCTGTCGGCTGAGAACCGGCTCGGTTGCGTTCGGCTGTCAAACGAAGCTTCCGTGCGCAGAAAAAGACGCCTGGCTGCGACGAGTGCAGCTAGCGTGCGGCGATCGGCGCGGCGCACGCCGCATGTTTTACAAGGCGCCTGCTGTAGCTGCCGCTCTCCAGCAGGGACTCGTCATCGCCGGGCAGAAACACTCTCACTTATTGATTTGACGTGCTCGCTCCCGTTAGATCCTCATCAGCTTTAACTCATGGATGCGTTCGCAGAGCGGAACACGTGTGCCAGCGCTGCTGTATTCTCTGATGAGGGCATTAAAAGTCAAGTCGGATTCAGTCACACGTCTCAAGGAATAATGTGTGTGACTTTTAAAGGAAGGCGAGGAAATAATTAAGACTAACATCACCCCGTAACCCACCGCAGCAAGCGGCGCGCGTTCCTGACAATATTATGATACACGTTCAAGCCTAATTAATAAATGTCACTGAGCTAAAGTGATGGTTATGGAAACACGGTTACGTCCACCTAATGCAGCAGAGCGGGATCCAGCTGCAGTGTTGCTCTTTTTAATTCAGCTGTGCTGGTCCTTTCCGGTCACACCGGGAGTTTCACGGCTTCTTGATCTCATTTTCATTTTTCCACAGGAGATAAGTCCGGCTCCTGCTGCTTTCTATACTCACTGAAAATCAGGGCGGATTAAATAATGTGGATTTTTTTTCTTTTTCTTTTTTTTTTTAAAAAAAAGCACCTTTGACTGAGCTTTGCTGAGCAGTTTTATTCAAATTAGCTCCTGAATATAAAGTTATTTAACGAGTTGAATAGAGAGAAAATCATTAGCTTCTTTGGAAATTAACTGCAATCAGTTAGACAGAAGTGTTTATTTTAGACCTTGTTTCAGGTGAAAAGGCTTCGCTTTTGTGTTTCATTTCAGAAAAGTTTTGCATTCACACGACCGGTCCAGGAGAAGATGGACTTGTGGAAACTTTTGAAGGGAAAATGAGAGACAAGCAGAGGCATGCTGCAAAGTCCAAGAACCGAAACCCAAAGCAAGAAACGTGTAAAAGGAATGCTGGGAAGGCTGTAGCACAGAAAACAGGGGCTGCAGAGGAAACTGGAGCACAGAAGAACTGGAAACAAGACACGCGAGAGGAGCAGGACGGACGTGAACTCTGCGTCTCTGTCTTGATTTGTAACCCAAAGCCTGTCCTGTGTCAGAGAGGCGGGATGTGTTTTAACTATGAGGGCTGAGGCCGCGCCGGGCATGCAACATTGATTCCTCCTGGCCGGCAGAGTCAGGCAGCAGCAGCAGTCGTCATCTCTGAATGTGTGAAGAGGCGAGCAGATCCCTGAATCTGTAATCAGAGCCAATCAATGATGTTCCTGCTCAGCGGCTCCTTGTTCATCGCGGCTCCTGCGTGCACCCACAGGTTAGACAATTAACATTCATGACTCCGATGCCGCTTGTAACAAGAGTCGAGAGAAAAATGCATGAGATAAACCCCCCCCCCCTGCCGCCGCCAGCCGGCTAATACAGCAGTCATGCGGTTTTCAGCTCCATCCTGGCAGAGACGGAGAGAAGAGAAGAGAGAGTTGGAAAGGTGGAATGGCACCCAGGGGAGCCGTGGAACATTCACACTGGTGCTCATCCATCTCCAGGACATGAGGAGGGAAGCTGCCTGCGGCATGCCAAGCAGCCCGAGCCTGGGAGAGAGTCCTGCAGGAGACCACGGCGGGCCTCCTACATATGTGACACACACACGCACACACACACACACACACACACAGAGCTAATTGGAATGGGCGCTCATGCTTGTGGAGCTGCATTTTTCTCAGGTTGGCCACAGTCGTGTGGCGACGTCGGCCCCCTTCACACGGCGTCCGCTTCTTATTGACCAGTTGCGGCGTTTCCGCCGTCCGCACGGAGACGAGGCCCGAGCGTTTTCAGCGGCGCCGAGCGCCGTTGTCGTGGAAACGGATCACCAAAATGCAACAAATGTTTTGCATTTTCTCTTTAAATGTGGTGTGAACTACTCTGTTCTGTTAACAAGCAGACTTTCCTGTTGAATACTGATCGGTACCTTCTGTGCTGCCTTATTACGACTAAATTTACTATCACGACACCTTACAACTACCTGTTTTTCTCATTTATCGACTGGTAAATACCTTTCAATCTGCTTTGGGCTCAGTATATCTGTCAACAGCCTGGCGGGTGGAGAGATGTTTACACATCCGGCGAGCCGCTGAAACGTTTCTTTCCTCTCGTGATTCATCAGCACGATGTTGGACCGAACACAGCATCAACAGTCTGGCTTGATGGGAGAAGCGACGCTGCGCGGTACTGGCCTATAATCCACACATCTCACCAACAGAAAACATTTGGCCGTCATAAAAAGAAAACCTTGGCGGAGAGTTCCGGAGACTGCTGTGCAGCTTCAATCCTCCCATTTCCACTTAAATCTTACAAATCGTCCCAAACTATTCTGGCCTCACATGACCTCTTCCTCTTTTTTTAAACATGATTCATCTGCTGTAATTAGTTTAAGAGCTGATCAGGTATGCAGAAACAGGTGTATCTCACTAACCAGCCGCCTTTCCTCGACATAATTTCATCTTTTTCACAGGCGTAGATGTTTTTAAAAGAGGCTGGTGTTTCGGCTTGCCTCTGTTTTCCGACGTTTAGATTCTTGCGGGATCGGAAATGACTGCATGGCTGAGCGACCGTTCACATTCGATGGCGTTCATACATAACCAGCAGGACTTGCCGGCGGAAGCGTTCTGCTGAATGCAGGATGAGTCGTGCAGAGCTGCAGGTCTTATCCCCTCCACATGCACGGCGGAACCATGTCCCCGGTCAGAAACCAACTGCGTTATTCCATGGAAATCAGCTTTCACCTCATCAGGCTGACAATACACGGCCAGAAGGGTAATGCCACCAAACGCTGCTTCCCTCCGCCAACCAGCAGTGGATGATGGGAAACGCGTCTGACAAGTGGATGGAGAGGCTAAAGCTAACGCGTTAGCATCTGTTGCTCTCACTCTCATTAGCCAAGCAGCTTCCAAAAAGTTGCGTTATCAGTGGCTTCAGGCACCGACAGTGAAATGGTTCCCACGTAAACGACAGTCTAGACTCCGGGGAGTGAAACGTGGTTCTCAGAATCCTCCGCTTTAGTGTTTCCTCTCTATCGCAGACTTTTCAGCTGGGCGGTGCGGTCGTCCCGCTGTAGAGGGCAGACGGTTCGGGCCGTGCCTCTTCCACCCTGCGATTGCGCAGTGTGTGTGTGTGTGTGTGTGTGTGTGTGTGTGTGTTCGTCTTCAGGGAACATGCGGGGGGGGGAAAAAACAGCCTTCTGCATCTCAAGGCCGCGCTCGCAGTGCATGATGTAACCGCGGTTCATCTCTGACTGTGTGAATTAGTTTCAGATCGACTGCACTGAGGCAGCGAAGATGTGTGTGTGTGTGTGTGTGTGTGTGTGTGTGTGAGAGAGAGAGGATGTTTAGGTGTGGACTTGGCTAAGCCAGCGGGACAGAAGCGCTGATGTGTGCTACCGTCTAAAATAGCCCAGACAGGCAGCGGAGCAGCTGTGACCTCAGGTCCCCCGGACTCTCCGTTCTGCTCGCTGACCACTGCGCCGCCTCACATGTGACCGTCCATACCTCCAGTACAGCACGCTGAATCATCCCCTCCCTATTTAAAAGACATTAAACTGTCATCGCGAGGCCGACTCCAGAATGAATCTGCAGTTCAAAGTCATTTTCTGACTTAATTCTATTCCACTTTCTTTTCTTTTTTCCCCCCTCCCTTTTCTGAGTCATTTGTGGTTTCTTCACCAGTTTTCTGGAGGTTACAACAGGACGACACATGATTTTGGTTTTGTCAGGCAGGAGCAAAGCGGCCCGATTACAACCCGGGCGACGACGGAGGCACGACATCCCCCGGACCGGGACCTTCTCCTGACTCCTCCGCAGCTGGTTTTCACAGCAGCGAGCGTGAAACAGGCTCCCAGGGTGAAATGCGGCGTGCGTGGCGTGGAAGTGGACGAGTGTGAATGAGATCACGGAGTCCGCCGCGACTCCCTGTGCTCGTTGCGGTGCATCGCGTTCTCCGGCCAGGAAAGAGCTGCTATGCGCTCCCATGCTGATGGATAAAACAGCGGGAAGCGGGGCGAGGCCGCGAGGGCCGCAGCAGCCCCATCAAATGCCCGCTTAATAACTGCGGAGGGGAAACGGGACCGGCTCTACCCCGAGGACCAATTACAGCCGTGACTTCTCAATCCCATTGTGACTAATCTGACTCTGTAACAAAACAACGGAGCAGCAGCGACGCCTCGTATACAAAAGATTACAAGCACATGCTATCCGAGCTCCCGGGGCGCCGCGGTTTCCCGCACGCCACTGTTCCACGTGTTCCAAGCGGGGAACAGGCAGCGTGTCTGGGTTTCTGGAAATGCTACACAAGTTTTGAGTTCTTGCTTGAAACCGTTGCCGTAGCAACATACCCCCTCATGTTTTAGTGTTTCTCCCTACAGATCCAGGATGACCGGACGCCGCAGAGTCCCGCGAGTTCCGCCGTCGGAGCGAGCCGCACACCAGCTGAGCTAAGCCGACGACCTCCTGTCATCGCGACCGCTGCCAGACCTATTCGCGTCCTCTGCGCTCTCACGCGCGCCCTCGCCGCTATTCCTGGTGCAAACAACAGACCGATATGTTTAGCGAAAAGGCTTCCTCGATGCAAATAGAGAAGGTCAGACCGAGGCGGCCTGCCCCGCTCATGCCCCCATAACTCAGCGCCGCCGTCTTTCAAGCGAGGCGCTCCACTTCGGCTTCCTCGAGATCTCGCCTTTACAATCGAGAAAGACCAAAATGGAGACGCCACAGTTCATATACAGTTATTCAGCTGCTCTCTTTGAACAGGTGAACCCAGAAAGCCATTAGAGCCTGCACTGGAGACTGGATCTGTGAACTACTCCGTTTTTAAAATGACAATTTTCACCCGTTACAGTGAAAGAAAACCTGCTGGAAAAAGCTAAATATACCGAAGTAATAAGCCAACTTTTAAGTCCTCTTGATAGACACTGTATTACCTAAAGTATTTGCTCACTTATCCAAATCAGTCAATTTCATTGTATAAAATCGAGCACCTCAACAAGCAGACTGTTCCTACATCAGTGAAGAAAGTGTTGCTCTCAGGAACTTGGTGGTGAACTGTCAATACGTCCAGCTGGGAGATGTTCTCCAAATCGTCCGTCGGGTGGCGTGAGCAACGCAGCCCCCAAGTGGGTCGATCATGGAGAGTCTGAGGCGGACAGTTTTCCTGCAGAGTCGGCGGCTACAAACCTCCAGGCGTCACGAGATCTTCAGCTGAACTCCAGGACAGGGTCTCCATGGCCGAGCGTCCCAGCTGTACATCGCAGTGCATGTTTCACATGGTTTCCACTAAATTTGGCTCGGTATTTGTTGACAGGTGTCAGTGGGAGGCTTTGGATCAGTAAAATGTACAATTCTACCTGATTCTCCTGTATTTTTCTACATCCTGCTCTCCTCACACCTGAAGGATGAATCTTTATTCACCTGTAATGTTTCTGAAAGCTTCGGGTTGAAAAGCTCCAGTCTGATCCTGAATAGTTAATAAAGTGAAGCAAGAAACACAAAAACAGGCGGCGAGTGATGTAAAATATGTACATTTATACACATGCGGAGAAGGCGTTGGGCTGTAAGCGATCAGTCAGGCGAAAATCCGGAATAAAACAAAAACAAAAATACAGGATGACAGGTTTAAACTGCACGAGTCGTGGTTATTGTCCCCTCCATCCCCTGCAGGCTTCAGCGTAACATCGTATGCATGTATGTATATATATTTAAGATGCATTTTAGCTCGGATGCTGTGTGTGTGTGTGTGTGTGTGTGTGTGCGTAGTTCGGATCGGGCTGAGTCAGCTGCGGTAATCCGCAAGACGGAAACGGAGGAAGATGAAGCAGAAATGAAAGTTTAAGGTGCAAACAAACAAAAGAATCATTAAACACGTCCCGTTTGCTTGTACCTTAAACTTTTGCAACATCCTTATTTGTCATGTTTCATCCTGTAAAGCCTGAAGAGAAAAATAACTCATTTATGAAAAAACTATTCAAATTCTGTGATGATTTTCTCTTAAAAAATACTTGTTTTTATCGCCCATACATGCGTCAATGTGCAATTCAACGAGCAAACACACTCAATCCGGATGCACGATAACCAACGAAATCAGTAATGTACATGTTCTTTTGTTTTAAAAGGTTCAAAAACTGTCGGCTTCAGGTGGGAAAACGACGCGCATTCCTTTTCTCTGTACCGTGGAGCGGGCGGGCGGAGCCCATTAAAGGAAAAATAAAAAGGGAATAACCCATTAGGCAGCTTCCATCAAATCCTTTCCACCTATATACAGTTACATACTATACACACCTAATTTATCTGCGCAGTGTGTCGGGCTCGCGCTGTACCTGTGAACTCATTACAATCTAATCCCCCGCCAAGGTACACAGTCATTAGAGGGTCCCGGGCACCCGGGACGGATCTATCAGTCTATCATGCGTTCCTTAATCCTCGCAAAGAAATGAGTTGAGCCTCTCAAATGAGCCGATTTCTTCTGCCCGGCTGGCAAATGGCGCAGCGCTGTGATGAGGTTTGGAAGCTTGAGAGGATAAGTAAAACCAGCAGCAGCAGGAAAATGAGAGGAAGAAGAAGAAGAAGAAAAAAAAAAAAACAGGAACGACAGCTGTTCTGGTAAATGCAAAATGCGTGTAAGTGAGTGGAAGAGTTTTTAAGTGAAGTCAGAGCGCCGCAGTCCCGTTCTGAGTGTGTGTTTGTGTGAGTGAGGCGAGGCGTTTCGCAGGGCTGTGTGTGTGCACGCACGCACGCACACACGCACAGGTCGAACCCGAAATGGCATAGCGGACGTGCAAGCACCCACATCGCAGCCGCCGCTGCCGCCAGACATTTAGTTCCCATGAGGCTCATCTGCAGTCCGTCCTCCTCCTGGACGAGCACAGTCAGGTGTTGCATGTGTATGTGTGTGTGTGTGTGTGTGTGTGTGTGTGTTGGCGTGCACGTGGGGTCCAGGACCGAGTCGCACATCAGAACAGGAGCCACTGCCAGCAGAGTCCGGCCAGCAGCGGCGCCAGGCTCCAGGCGGCGGGCGGCGAGCCGCCGATCACCTTCACCGAGGGCGGCTTGGACGGGTTCTCACGCGGGTTTTCGCCCGGCTTCCTCCCGGTGGGCTGTCCCTCGCCGGAGACGTCTTTATGCACTGAAAGAGACGAAGAGGAGAAACAAACGGCTTCAGTCCTCCGCCGTAATCAGGCTAATCTGCCGTAATGCGCCGAGTCCTCTGGGGCCTGTGAAACCCGGCTCCGCGTCACCCGGTCACCGCTTCCTACACCTCATTCCAGCACTTATCAGAAACAGTCAGACATTAAAATGATGAACGATTACGTCTGTTGCAGCTGAAGTGAGTTCATGTGCGCGCCGCAAGAGGCCCATCTGCGGCCGCTCCCATCCAAAAGCCCCGCCACCGACTTTCCAGAGGACTTCGAACTTTCTCTCCACCGCGACCAGATTTTAAATGACTTATTGTTCAACACCGTTACAACGGCTCAAAGCGGCCACTTGTAACTGGAGTGACACACAGGATGCATTCACAGGGCAGGAGTTCCTCCTGAGAGGGCGGGAAGCACAGTGCCGGAAGCAACTTTAAACTCAAACTCGAACGTTTTGCTTTGTTGGAGTGAAAATGTTGAGATTTTCACAAAAATTAAAGAATTACAACAAAATGACGACAATCTTTAAGTCAATTTTAAAGAAGCCTTCTGGTGCAGAACTTCGCCAATAGCAGCATGTTTTTATTAAATCTCCATGACAGCATGGCTTCAAGGCTAATCCATGCTAGCTAGCGTTCAACGCAGCTGTGTAAAAAAAAAACAAAAAAAAAAAAAGCGGTTGAATTTTTTTTTTTTTTGAAAACTTTATATTTTTTTGGTGGTTTAGCCAGATTGGAGCCTCTTGCGGGCCGGTTTTGGCCCACGGGCCTCATGTTGGACCCCCCTGGGTCAAACAGATATTGCTATAATTTTCTCAACGTCATTTGTTCCTTGACTCAGTCGTTGCTAGTGGAGAAAACATCAAACTGCTACAGCATCGTACTGCCAAGAGAAAAAGGATTTCAGTTTCAGCACAGTTCTGCATGCAGTTATCGACGCAGTTTTCAAGTTGGGCCACTAGCAGGTGCTGTTGGTTGTTTTGTGAAGAAACCAGAGAACAATGCACGGTAAACATCCCCAACGGGAGAAGGCAAACACTGGAGAACAGCGTCCTGAAGACACGTGACTGCCTGAACGGCCACTCATTCCAGTCGACCGTTTCTTCCTCCTCCTCCTCCGGATGCTTGATTCGTGACCAGCTCCGACTCTGCAGCTGCGACCTACATCTCCAGCAGCACTTTGCACGGCTCTGATCGGCGGCTCTTCACACTTCTGGCTCTCCTGGTGAACGCGGCACAGGAGCCGAGTGACCTGAAAACACCGACAGCGCTGCTCCTGATATCTGTGGAAAAGCTGCGAACGACTCAATCGCTGACCTTCACGCCTTCTGACTAGAATGACTGGTAAAATGTATGTGGAAATGTTTAGAAACCGTGTAGACTGTGCAAATAGACGTGTGCTCACGTGTAAATGTACCTGAACTCACACGAGAAAACATGAAAACTACGAACAGAAAAGCTCCCGACTACAAATCCTTTCAGACTGAACACACCCAGATTTCTGCTTTATTCGGGATTCCTCAGTTTTCCTGAACTTCTTGAGTGTGTCATCTCTCTCTCTACCTCCCTCTCTCTCCCCCTTCGGGCGGTGACGCCGCGTCGGCGTGTCGAAGCCGACAGGAAACGCTTTCCTTCTGCTCGTTACCTTTTCTCCTCTTCACGGATTCCAGGCTGAGTCGAACCAGCGCTGTTAAGTATGTCAGCGAATTAGAAGCAGATTACCGGCCTCGGCGAAGCAGGTGCACGCTCAGAATCTGAGTGACGCTGGGGTGCAGTGGTTAGCACCGTCGCCTCACAGCAACACGTCCCCGGTTCGAGTCCCGGCCTTTCTGGGTGGAATTTCTATTACAAGTTGTTACTTTTTTTTTTTCCTGCACAGTTCAGACTCATGGAGAGCTTGTCGTGTTGTCAACTCGACACGCCAACAGAGGTAAAGGTTGAGGGTGATCTGTCGGGGCCGGTTAGCAGGTGTCAGAGATGTTTCCTCAGATTGTCACAGTGACGGCGGTTCCTCCTGATGTGGGCATGAATTGATCTGTCAGGCGTCTAATTGAATGCAGTGGCAGCGTTTCCTGCGAGACGACTCGGCTGTCGGCCGAACTGACATCCAGGTGTGACGAGCTGCCAGACATCAGACTCGCAGAGAGAAACAGAAGCGACTGGAGCGAAGGACAAGTGTCATTTACACAGTGAGAACGGAAAACTTAGGTTGTGTTTACGGGGGCCGGTTCACACGACATCGGAGCCACTGGAGCTTTTCCGCAAATGTAAAAGCTTTTTCTGAAAAAAATAACTAAAAAAATAACGAATAACATCATGTAAATGGGGCTGAAATCACTTTTTCCTGCAGGAGCTGAATTGAAGCCTCTCCAGCAGCTGTTATTCCACTGAATTTCTGTTTCTCTAAAAATACAGTCTTCCGTCAGCCTGGGATTAAACGTCATCCCGTCCATGAGTGTGTCAGCGAGCACATGTGAGCGGGGCCGGGCAGGGCTCCGGAGACACAAGCCGTCCCCGTGCCAATGGATTGTGTTGTTCCAGTAGACAATAGACAAAGACATCATTTATCCCAAATCAGATTGCCGTTATTGTTTCAATGGAAATGGGCTGCATCTCATCAGGGGATGTCAGAAAACAGCGTGTGAATGGGCCAACACAACACTGATGCTGCTCCGCTGCAGGCCAACCAACTGGCTAATTAATGGAGCGCCGCTTCGCCAGAGCAACCAATTACCACGTAAATAACTGAGCTGCCAGCAGCTTAAAAGTCTCCGTTTTCATAGGAGGCAGGTATTTGGGAATGCATGGCAACGCTCCGCGGCGCCTCTGATTTTAAAGACTGAGTGACAAATAAAGCATAATCCTCCAGCCTAATTATCTCCTGAGTGGTAAGTGGTTATTTCAGTGAGAATGTCCAATGATGACCGATCTGAGCCACGCAGCACGCTACTGGGAGGAAGCCTTCTGGAATACTATTGTAAAATACAATGATAAAATCGCCATCAGTCTGCGAGTTAGTCCAGAATGCCACCGTTACAGGAAAAGTCAGAGTTTTTTTTAACCTTTTACTGTGTGTTACATCAGAAGGTTTAATTAAATTTCTTCATGTTGAGATTTTAGTCCTTTCCTGTAGTAACTGTTTGGTTTTTGTGAAAATATAGATATTTTATCACATATACTCTGCGCCACAACAAATAAAATCTTTAAAGGAGCCGTGTCGTGCTTGTCCAAGCCTATTCAAGTCATGTCTCGTCAACAATAAGCTATTTCATCACCTCGAGCACTACGGAGGACGTTATTATGAAAAATTAGTAATTCTATCTGCCGTGTTTTCAACACGGAAATCCAAACAACTGGACTTCACGTTACCCCGGAACCTGCATAACAGCATGGGAATGACGAGCACAGACGTAGGACACACAGAACTTGTGCCGACTGTGAATGGAAGTCTAGATTGTACATATCTGTGGGGCTTCGTACTGCCATCTTGTGGAAGTTGTCGGTGAAGCAGCAGTCGATGAAAGAGGTTCTCTGAAAGTGCGCTACGATGCTGCGCATGTGGATTTGGTGCTTCATGACTGGTTCCTACTGTAAGCCAGTCGTTTGAGGGGCGAGGAGGCGGGTAGATTACTCAAATATGCATGAATGAAGAGAAACACTGACTTAACTGAAGTTTTTATGAGGCAATCACACACTAACAATGTTTAAAGCTCATAAAAGTCCATTTTTCATGAAAAGGGCTCCTTTAAAATGAAAAATTAGAACTTATTATGGCACTATTTTACCAGTCCGGCTCAATCAAGAGGAAATTGGCTGTGTGAGGCCCCTGAACTTAAAACGTGTCTGACATTTCTGTTGAAGCTGTAACACTGATGATGTAGGGGGAAATATTGTCTTGCAATAATTCAATAGGTGGTGTTGCAACACGGAGCTGACAGATTGACAAAGTAAAACTCTACGACATATTTAATGCTTTAAAATATATATTATCTGAGATTTGTGATAGAGCATTGATCTAACTGGTTGAGGCAAAGAAAGACTATACAGAATCCTTTTTGAAAACATTACATTGAGCAAAATAGATTTTTTTTAAAGCAATCTAATTGATAAAGAAGTGATAAACAGAGCCTGTAGGACAGAAGTGTCTGAAGGAATGGGATCTTGTGGCCATAATGACATAATGTTATAAGATACACTGTGTTTCATAAGCTGCCTCATGTGAAGAGTTCAGACAAATGAGGGACAAGTGAAGGGTTAGGAGACAGAAAGTGTTGGTTTAGCGCTTTCACGGCGAGAAGGATGAATATCTGTCGCCACTCGTATCGGAACAGATGGAATCAATCAGCTGATGGCGACTCCAAGGCCGCTCGGCGGCCCGTCGACCAGCTTCTCCCAGAAGATCAACAGTGAAAGGCGACACGGTTTGTTCTCCATCAGTGGAAGACGAATGTGATTTCAGCTAGAAAAAGTTTCACAACAGACAGCGACCGAGGGAAGCAGGACCTTGGAATTCAGTGGCTGGGAAGCGAGTGAATAAATGATTGTGTGTGTGTGTGTGTGTGTGTGTGTGTGTGTGTGTGTGTGTGTGTGTGTGTGTGTGTGTGTGTGTGTGTGTGTGTGTGTGTGTGTGTGCTGCTCTCATTCCTCAAGCTTGCAGTGAGCCGAGGGGAATGGGACTTGGTCCACTTCGTGCAGCGATCTCGCGTCAGGCTAACTGATCTCGACACCGACAGGATTCTGAATGTTCGCTTCCCGTCACTCCGACTCTCAGATCAGAATCACGACTGCAGGTTTTTAAAGCTGTCCACCAAAAAAAAACTCATCTGGAAGCTCAAAACAAATCCAACCTAACACAGCCCCCAAAACCAAACGCCCTATAAACATCTCTGACAGTTTGAGACAATTTAGTTATTACTGCACTTTGTAGCAATTGTAGCCATTTAACACCTCTGTGCTCTTCTTCACTTTTCTCTATATAAAGGTTCTTTTTTAAAATCTTTCAGCTACTTTCTAGTTGTCATGATTTTCAAGGGATTCGATGTCTTTCAGCCATTTTTATTTATTTTCACCTTTTTCGTCTGGAGGTTAAAAAAATTCTCATTGTTTCGCATTTTCTAGTCCTCTGAGGCCATTTTAGGCCCCGTTAAATGTTTTAGAAAGACAAAAAACACTACACAACAACGACAAAACTGCAACTTGTGAATTGTGAATTCAATTAAATGATGTACAATGACGTTCATCAAAAACTGACATTGTTTTCAAAATGTTACAATACTTTTTTTTTTTAAGAGAAAAACGAAGAATTTTTCACCTGAAACATTAAGTAGTTATTTTCAGCTTTCAAAAAAACTATTGCTTATTCGCTCCATTTGCCAAAAAAAACAAAACAAAAAAATACTGCTGCTGGACTATAAATCACAATTTGCTCTTTTTGGTTGTGTCCTGCCGCTTTAGATTAGTGACTTAAATATTAGAAAACACCACCTAGGACCACTAGATGTCACTATATGACAACAGAAAGCTGCTATAGCACCACAGAGAGACCTCCATTATTACCTTACACCACTGATAGAGCAAAAAAAAAAAGTATCCAAAAAGAAAAACACTGGACTTGAAAAAAATCATACGTAAAACCATCGATTAAAAAATAAATGAGCATGTTAGTCCTCAGAGGGTTAACATACTGAGGCAATCGAAGCCATATTTGTGTCTGATCACTGAACGCCATTGGCCTGCGTCTCTCTTTACTGCACATTTCACAAGTCATCGGTGCTGAAAGCCACCAGCAGCCATAAAAAGCTCCCATCGGCTTCCAGTTACAGGCAGAAATGAGCCGACATCGGCGGGTTTGGCCTCGTCGACCTCTCTGTTGGCTGAACGTGTGAGAACCGCTCTGCAGTGTCCGTTTGCCACTAATGCCTCTCCAGATGGGTATCCTGCGTCTCCCCGTCGGCCGCGGAGGAGCAACAGCTGCCTCGGCGAGCCCGGCCACGGCGGCCAGGGCGAGGCGGAGCCCAGAGGGAGGGCGGGTGTGAAGCGGAGAAGATGACCACAGTCTGCGAGCAGAGACTCATCATTTCCGTGGAACCATTCCGAGGGACTGAAATTCTTATGGCACAGAGTTCTGTTTTTTTTTTTTAAGTACGTCTCTTCTTCTGTTTCTCTGGCTTCATAGAACATTTCCACAAACAGGAAACGGCTCTCAAACTCTCTTCTTTCTGCCTTCAGCTGATAAGCTGCAGTCCCAGTCTCTCCTCAGCGTTTGGCTGCAGAAACTCACACACAGGAGTTTTAATTCCCTCACAGAGAAACGAGTCTATCAGGGGACAAATCCAATGACTTTGCTCTAAAAATCTCTGATTTATGCATCTGCTCCGGAAGCCTGTTCCTCTGAGTTTGAGTGTGTTGAGGATTGAACGCATCGCTCATCTCGCCTCGTCTGCAGCTAGAAGATTATCTGCAGTACCGTCAGCGCCCACTAGTGGTCCTACATACACACTGCACTGTTTCCAGCATTTCTGCGGTTTCCAACAACAGAATTTTCTAAAGCAAAAAAATGCAAAACTAAAAGCCATTTCACTTGAATCGTTGACAAGCCAAACACATAAGTAGTCCCTGAAAGGTGCTAATTCTTCCCGGTGTAGCTGGACTGAAGCGAGGCCGGTGGGCTGTGAGTCAGTCTGTTTACAGAGCGAGATCCCGCTTCACCCAACTCTCGTCCAGAAATAGAAGACTTGAACCTGTTTATTATGAGCTGTGAAGGATTCATCAGCTTTCACTCGTCTGCCTGGAACAAGGCGGAGGCTTGAGTTACAGCACATGGAGGCGGTGGAGGAGGCTGGGGGTCAGGAACGCTCTTCCCCCCTTTCATTCTCACCGTTTTCCTCACACTTCCGTCGTGACCTTGCAGCTTTTCTCGATGCTCGGTGCATGATGGGAGGTGGATGCAGGGTGGGGGGGTGGGGGGTTGTAAAGTTCTTTCGTGGGTCTGGATTTCAACAAGGTCACCAGATCGGGCTCATGGCGATGAAGTGACGTCTGGCAGATTTTAAAAGAGGAGAACCACAAAACTGGCGCGCGCAGCTGTTAATGTACCAGTAGACTAAACCTGCTGTGTTGTGCATGTAAACAGGAACGAGGAGCTGATTACTGTTATGGGTTTCTTTTTTAAGAGGCTGCGGTTATTTCACTAGCAGCTAAAAATAAAACCTAAGTCGGGTCTGAGGAAAGTGATTCATTCAGTCTCTGTCAGGAAAGCCCGTCATAATAATGTGATTTACAGTCGTGTTGCTGTAACATCAGCTGAGCTGTCAGCAGCGACAGCGCTAAGCTTGATCAGACGGAGGAAGATGCTCTAATAATACTTTCAGAAAGAGGCACATTTGTGGTGCGATCACAATGAGAAAAAACTAAACAGGTGAGACAAAAACGGCATGCAGACAGAAGCTCTTCTGAAGGGAGGAACCTGCTGAGACTCGTTCATGTTACAAGCAATCAGGAGTTTAGTGAATAGTAACCATGAAGTATGAGCTTCAGTGTGTGTCGAAGCTCTCCAGCTGTTTTCACGTGAAACAGGCGTAAAATCCATCGAAACTCCAGCAGCGGTAGTTGAATTCAACAGCAGGTTCCGATGCGGCATTAAGTGCTGTTAAAGCACTTGATGATACAACCTAGCCAGCACTGCTACATGCTAAAGAGTTTCAGGGCTCTCACACCAGCGATGCTACATGCTAAGCATGATTTAAGTCTGACGGATTTATGAGTCTGTATACATAGGAACAACATACCATGGAAAACATGAGTTCCACGGACTTCAGCAGCAGTACATGTTGTCCCTACATACCATATAAATGATCCCTTAAGCTACTTTTGGTAATCCTGGTCCACAATGTCACTGTACATGAAGCCAATAAAGCCCAGAAAGGTCGAGACGTGTGTGTGTTTTGTCTTGAATCTGTAAGCCTGCTCACAGCCAGACCTTTGGACGGCAGTAAAACGCCGATGTGGCTCCTGGCGGCGATGGATCACCAGCATCCTGACAGTGTTTTTGTAACAGCCGGAGAATGCTGAAACTCGGAGGGTCACCCCGGTCCCCGAGGCCTCTCTTTCACCGCCTCACATTCACACGACGTTCTCTTATCTCCTTTCACACACACTCTCTTAGAAAGAGGGCTGAGGATTGAGGATGCAGAGGAAGGGGAGGGGAGGATGAATTCACACAGTTCATTACTGGCCATCCATCTCTGGGCTGTTTTTGTGGGAGACTCACTCTTTATGTGGTGGCATGTCAGGCAGGAGCTTCTCACCCCATCAAACTAATCTCCCCATTCTGTTGTCGGAGCGGCTGAATTTGCGCGATACTCGGGCTCCCGTCGCTGAGAACCGACCCGCTACGCTCACAGGCAACCTGCAGGACCGAACCCCACCCGGCGCGGGGTCTCCGGTAGGCCCCCGGAGGGGTTAAAGGGTCCAAAAACACTGGGGCACCAGTGGGAGACGCATCTTAGCCTACAGCTAACCTAGCAACAGGCGCAGCAGCGTGGCAACTCCTGAGCAGGGATCGGCACGCTGGAATTCATCCACTGCCACTCTTGGCTCTACTGGGCTGTTAAGCTTCTTGGCAAGATTAAAATTTACACTCTTTACACACACAGACACACCGAATGACACAAAGCCGTAGTACACACATACACACAAATGGACAAACCGAGCCCTGGGAGGACAGTGACCTCCAGTCAATGTGACATCTTCAGGACAGAGGGGATCCCTCCGACAGGAAGGCATCTCAAAAAGGCTCCGTTCCACTCCGCACGCACACACACACACACACACACGAGCACACGCACGTGCACGCCACACCTGCGTGCTCTCAAACACCAGATGCTTCATTGCGCTGGCAGGTGTCGGGTCGTCCTTGCAGACAGAAGAAGCGTGAAGGACGCAGAAATAAACTGGCATTGGTTTTTCTTTGGCTCTCCCTTTCACTCTCTCACACATGCGTGCACACACTCCGTCCTCATCCATTATAGTCAGGAGGAAGCGCACGTCAGGCGCCGCTCGGGAGACACCGTCACCCACCAAACACAGAAACCAGACGGCTGCTGCAGAGCAGCCCGGATGAATGCTTTTCTGCGGCGGCGCTTTTTTTCAAGGCCAAACCGTTTCACATCGACGCGACGCGCGATATCCACTCCGCCAGCAACGCACCGACAGACACGTGTAAATGGAAATGATCTCGGCAGGGATACGGACATTTGCTGTCCTCGCGTATCATTTCAGAAAGTTAACTTATTTAGAATTCTGTCAGAGTGGAGTTAACTGATCTCCGGGAAGTCAAATTCAAATCGATTCAAGATGCCGATGCAAGTCTGTTGGTTTTGGACCGCGGGCGGAAATTAGAGGGCGATTCTGAACGTTCAATAACAAATACGGGACGCAGGAAGCAGTGACTCAGTTGGTCGACAAGCACAATCGCAATGTTGCAGGTTTGATTCTTGAGATGTGTGTGTGTGTGTGTGTTTGTGCGTGTGTGTGTGACTAACAACGTAAAGCATGCAACAACTAAATAGGCAAAATCCGTTTAACATTTACACAGAAAACACTTGATGAATATTTCATCTCAGTTTGTTTACCTCCAACTTGAGTCTCCGGCTTATCTTTAAAGAGTAATATAATACAGGTGAATGTGGTGTAGAAGACATATGGATGGATAATACAGGCGTCAGGTCAATGAATTTAACTTCCTTGCATTAGCATTCGTCACATTGTGATGAATATCGTGTGTGAACTCGGCAGTCGATTCAAAAATGAAAAAAAAAAAACGAACAAACGAGCATCCAGCCATCGTCTGCGTTTGCTTCCTGTTGAGGCGACGCTAAGTTCTCGTAGTTAAATGGTTTTTGGTGGGACTTAACTGCCATTAAGCCGAGATGTGTTTGGTCGGCGTGTGGAGAGCAAAGCGCAGCCTTCTGTCGGCGGCATGTGAGCGAGCGCCTCTGAATTAAAGCCATCTAAGTGATACTTGGCCTCTCGACTTCAAAGTGTTTTCAGAAATCTGAAGTGGGTAAGTGAGAAAAACAGTGCTGTGATGTTATGAATGTTTGATTTCGTGGGGCGAGTCTCACGCTTTGATGTAAACTCCGGGTTGCGTAACCGACTGCAGTTTTGGAATCAAATTACTTGGAGTGTGTGCTAAGTGCGCCGTCAGTGGCCCTTCGGATGTAATCTGTAATCAGCTGAATCAGTGAGAGGTCACCCCCCCTCCTCCCCCCTCCCGGCGCTGACAGGCTGTTCCAGGTTCAGCTCTAATTGCCACATTAGTTATGGATAGAGCAGAAGGGCTTTGTTGCTCTCACCCGTGGTCAATAAGAACGGCCTTTAATGAAGTGACTTGTCTTGCTATTTGGTGCATAAACGCACATAATGCTCGCTCGCGGAGCTGCACAGCGGGCCGTCGATACTGAAAATGGACCCGTGGCTTGCAGCCATTGTCTAACCGCCCGTGCAATGCTGATACATGGAGAGCAGAGACACCGATCTGCCTCTAAAACAAAAGTCTGCAACTTCTCAGCTTGATATTGAATCAGCTCTCTGCCTTCAACCGAGGGAGGATCCAAACCCAGGCGCTCTCTTTCCCTCTGCCCTCACCTAGTTTGTATTTCCCCCTGCATTCCGGCCCGAGATGAGACAAAGAGGATCATACTCATCCCCTCTTATCCCTCAACTGTATTTTTCAATATCACTGGAATGTCTGCCTTTATTTGCTCAGTGCAGTGTTACAGCAGGAATGTCAGGGTTTTTTTTTTTTTTTGCGAGTTGGTAGCCAAAGTGGAGCTCCAGGCAAGGGAAGGGAAGGGGGGGGTTCAGTCGTGCCACACACCTCCACCCTCCCTCCAGTCCCTGTTCCATAAACAGCAGCCGTGGAGGAGATGGGGTGAACATCACCAGGAGCTCTGCTTGTCCGTCAGGCAACATCAATTGATCAGGAATCGATCAAAAGTCTTCTATGTGGCCTTCAGCGCTCCGAACCTCCACAAGATGCTGGATTTGAAGTCAAGGTTGGGCTAATTTGGATGGATGGCGGTGGATTTTTGGTGTTTCCCGACCAGCTCCCGAAGGTGTGCTGGAGAGAGTCGGTCATAAAGGCCGAACAGACACTGCTCAGCAAGGAAATGATGATGCCGGCTAATGAGACCCATTCTCCTCTGATGACCGTGCACCCGGGGAGCCTTTCAGCCTAATACGCTCTCAAAGCGCTATAAAAACCACAGGGCAGACTGTGCCCGGGTGCAGTGATGGAGGCCACGGCGAGGGAGAGGCGGAGGACTGGGCGAGCACAAGGAGACGCTCCAATACGAGTTAACAAAGAACAGAAAAGACAAGGAGTGGGGGGGGCTGTAAGAACTGAATGATAATATAACAGAAAGGCGGACGGCTTGTGGGCGAGTCCAGAGCAGATGTGGGCATCATAAGGCCCGGGGGCCGGATGTGGCCTTTCAGCTTTTTCTTGACCGGCCCTCAGGGTCTTGTTGGAAATCCCGAAAGAGGGACACACCGACATTATATCTCGCAATCCCCGATCCCCATCAAATGAAATATACTGTTATTATTGGCTTTTACATCTAAAAAGGTCACATTTTCACATCATGCCCATCGTTACATTATGGCTAGCTTCTAACCGCTTCCTTCGCAAAACTGTTTCACAACTTATCAGGCTGGGTGGGGGGGTGTGGGGGGGGGGGGGGGGGGGAAGCATGGAGAAACGGCAGCTCATAACAATCATGTAAGCACACAAATGGCTTTTTAACACCAGATAATTCTTCTCGAGCAAAACTCCATCAGCTTCAGTCTCTGCCCTCAGTATTAGTGCCGATTTTTACGGATTCAGATGGAAAGACGAGCGTAAATGATTCACTCCTGTTCCATATGCTTCCTCCTCCTTATTGGACTGGTTTTTTACTTCTTCAACTAGACAAACAGGATTTTCTTTTTAAATTAGATTTACTTTGCTTTTCCAATCCAGGAATACCAAGCCCTGGAAGCAGTTGTGCAATGACAATAAAGCCTCTTGTGTCTCTCTCAATTTCATTCGGTCCGTTTCACAATACTTAGCAGAAAAAAATTATGCAATGCTCAACAAATATCTGTCTCTACATATCTCGGGGAAAACGCGACTCCCTCCGCCCACATCCACCCTGAGAGCAGACCGGCCAAAGCGGCTGTGATCCCTGTTCCTCCCGCTCCGGCCGGGCTCTGCCCCGCGGAGCTCTCGCTCAGCCCCCTGAGCTCCAGATGAAAGGCCGAGGGAAATGGCAGCCATACTGGTAATATCCGCACCGGGACGCGGACCGCAGCTTACATCTGCGGCCAGCCAGTCTCCGCGCACGGCCAGTCCGAGAGGCCCTCATCTCAGTGCAGGACTGGGAAAACGGGGGCTTGGATCAGCTCTCTTACCGCTCAGCCGGGGCATCCGAGCACCAATCCCCGCCCGCCCTCCTAACCCTCCTCTCTCACGTTAGATTGAATCATCGCTCTCCGCGTTACGTTAACGTTATCTGGGCTCCGGGGCTTCACCCCTCCGTTGTTTCCACAGTTTGAGACCTTCGTTCGCCCTTGACCTTCAGGGATGACCTTGACTCCCTGGCTGATAATCTCCGCTCTCCTCCTCGTCTTGCTCTTCCCGACACCAGAAGCAGGTGCATGCTGGGTCTGGGGCAACAACGGCCCGGACCGGGCCCGGGGGTCGATCCGGTGTAATCTCGCTCACGCCGGCGAAGGCTGGCTATCCCGCCCCGAGCAGCCGCTCACGTCAGGAATGCTGCTCGTGTGCCAGCGCCAGCAGCTGCTGCACACCTTTACGGCCTCACAGGCTTTAAAGATAAGTTCGCTTTATGCCTTTGACATTCAAGGTACAAACACAGTAACAACCCCATAACCGGGGCACGGCGAGACGAGGAGGGACAGCCCCGGCCTCAAAGGCAAAGACATCGCGATGCATTTCAGGCTGTGACACACACACACACACCACACACACACACACACACACACACCCACACAACCACACACACACACACACACACACACAAACCCAACACACACACACCACACACACCACACACACACACACACACCACACACACACACACACACACACACACACACACACACTGACAGAGAGACAAACACACACACACTAACAGGAAGATGACATGTGAAAAAAATCACCTTGAAAAAGTGAACCAGAGTGAATGAGGTGTTGTGACTGTTGGTCTCACAGGCAGTATGTGAGTTTACGGTAACGCTAGTGAGGCTAGGGGGCGCTGTGAGGGGGCAGGCGGAGGTGTAGGGTAGGGAAGAAGAAGAAGAAGAGGTGAGAAAGACGGGATGGGTGTCTGGGGAGCGGACTGTATGAAGGTCCAGAACGTGATCTGATTATTTTAAGCACCGAAACACCCGGGACACCTGCAGCACTCGTATCGACGCTCAGCATCAGCAGGAGGCCAAAGGTTAGCCTCACACTCGTCCTTGGAAAAAAAAAAAAAAAGCAGGATCGGTCCCGAGTGTGTTTACTTGTTTAATGAAAAATATCTGAACGCACGCTAAGCTAACAAGCTGAAAGTTTGAATCCCTCAGGCTCAGGTTAAGACTCAGACACCAAAAACACAGCCAGCTGTTGTTTCTGCTGTCAGAGCCCTTAAAGAGGGACGCGCCGCTCTCCTAAATCTTCCCGTCTTGTCATATTGAAATAATTATGTTCTCTGACATTACGCCGAAGCAAAACAATGATTGCCGACGGCCCGGTGTGAGACAGCTTTAGCTACCGAGCTGCGGAGTGTGTGAAGACGATGCCAGGGGTATTCCCCCCCCCCACCGTCACCCAGCTCCCCGCCTCTCCTGGCAGATGGTGTTTGCTGCCGAAAGAGGATTCAAGGCTGTGCGATTCACACTCCTCCTTTGCGGCTCATCCCTCCGGGTCAATCGCAGGAAGTGTTTAGCCATGCCATTAGCGGTACTTCCCTGCTCTGGTGGAGAGACGGCGATGGATAGCCTGCTCCCCCCTCACTCCGGTCTTTATGGCTCCTCACAGGCAGACTGCACCAGCAGCAGCCTCCAGCTCGACACACACTTTTAAATCTGCAGCAAATGGAGCAGGTGAACCTAGTGCGATGTGTGTGTGTGTGTGTGTGTTTTTTGAGTTTTGTCCAACATTGTTAACTCCTCAACTCTCATTGATTCAATTTATTGGGTTTTGCAGATTTGCACAGACGGCCAGAAAAGAAGAAGAAGAAAAAAAAAAAAAGCCGATCCAGACACAAAGACAGTGAAGTTTGATCCAGACAGGCAGATAAGTCACTGTTTTACCTTCTGATGCATTTCCCCTCTTCTCCTAATAGAGAGATAGCGGTCTTATGTGGGCATTTCAGAGATTAATCCGTTAATGAGCAACTCTACAAATGAATAGCTCCTCTGGAAGCAGCAGCGTAAGTGTTCCGGGCTAATGCAGTTAATACGCCATATTCCACGCGCACAAAGGGCACCACAGAGGAGGCTCTCACTAGCTGCAGGTGGCCACAGATAATACGCTCCATTAAAGATTCTCTGATTTATTCTGCCTGTTAGCGGCGGCGGCGGCGGTGCCTACATGGACCGGGCCTTGTCGAGCTGGCACACAGAGTTTGCCCGCATGTCTCCGGGCGAGACGAGTCGGATGTGAACGGCGTCCGATCAAACAGAAGTTACATCATGCAGTCAGACTCTGGCTTCGGCTGAGATGAATAGTGCCTTGAGAAAAAAGTGACATTTGAACATCGTGCCGCGCTTCCTCTTTCTGTTCTGCACGAATGCAGGCCGTTAGCCTTCAAGCAAGGGCGTCAAACACTTTTAGTTCAGGGGCCACTTTAAAGTTTTTTATTTGTTGTGCTGCAGAGTTTACAAGATAAAAATATCAATATTTTCGCAAAACAGAACATACAGTCCACAAAACTTCTCTCGCCGTTTCATGATGCACGTTTTAACAAGCTCACAATGGCTAATGCAAGTTAGCAAGCTTCAATGTGGCGTTGCGCCCGTTCAATTCATGCCGTCATGTAGACTCCCATCACATCTGGACGGTGACGGAGAGCCAGAGTCTGTTCTCTGCAGGTTAGCCCCGTTCATTAGCTCCGTAATCAAGTTTCCGATGGCACAACGGCGGGCGGCCACGCCTCCTTTTGACATGGCGCTCTGCTGCAGTCACACAGGCGCTCGGACTGAATAACCACCCCGGTCTGACACTAATTACCGTTACATGTACCTAACTGTGGCTACCGACAACCAAACATTTCAAACTGTGGAAAAAATTCTAAAGAGTTGAGATAATAGTTATTTATAGAGGATATTTCATGATTTCTTTTCACTATCGCTGCAAATGAAGTAATGAGCTGGCAGAGCATCAAGTATGGCTTATGTTGCATAAAAAAAAAAATCTGATTATCAAACGAGCTCCTGGCATCCTTTCATTCATCTTCTACACACTTTTTCTTTTTCCAAGTTAGCTTTGCTGGGAGTTGGAACCGATCCCGGCTCAGTCAGGTGATTTACAGGCTGCACCCCGGACGGGGCTGCAGTCCATCACAGGGCCAAGAACACCGCACGCACGCACGCACGCACGCACGCTTTAATTGGCAGAAGGAAGCTGGCACCTGGGAGAAGCTGGGGTCCCATTGACAAGCTCAAGCAGCACACAACTGCTGTGAGGCGACGCCACACAGAAAGCCGTTGGTATATTAATCAGTCTTCTTACTCTGCGACAGTTTCTATTTTCAGATTTGTGCCGATATGCATATTCGGACAATCAGCAGTGTCACGACCCAGAAGTCACAAAATGTTAGTTTGCATGAGAGCGCTTGCAGAAATTTTTAATTAACATGTACTCTAAAGATAAACTGAAGACTTAGCTTTTTCTTTGTGTTTTGTACTATAAACAGGTCGGATAAAGTTACATGGAAGATAGAGCGTCACATTGACTGAATATCTGTAATACTGTTTCCAAAACTGTTGACTATAAATAGACCTTGATCACAAAAAAAAAAAAAAAAAGAGGTAGTGTCACATTAAGGACTCTAACTGCGCAGGTCAGCTAATGTGAATTCGGTAAGCGTGGGACGCGCTCCCAGGTGTGAGCCCGCCTGCTGAATCAGCATCTGCCTTTCAGCAGCCTGGCTGTCGGGAGCTGGTCTCCGGACCTCCCCTCCCTGTGCTGCCTGCCGCCGCGCTCGGTGTGTGTACGAGGATCTCCGTACGGCCTATTATCACCACACAGGAAATAAAAATATTTGCTGTAGGTCTTTTGTTCTGTTGTGTTGTTCTCCACTGCCTGCATGCAAATTAGACAAAGTTTTCGTGCGAATGTGTGGGAAGGAAAACAAAACAAAAGAGAAACACGGCAATTATGGAAGATTAATGTAAAAAGTCGACATGAGATCAAATAGACGCATCAAAGACAGCGGCGGCCCATGACACCCCCCCCCCTCGTCTGGGTGCCACGGTGGCAAAGCGGCTTGTTGTCGCAGGATGTGATGAAGCTCCTGAGCTCCCACCGAGTGTGAGG